>NC_142797.1:78089027-78136500 GCF_049724085.1 Artemia sp. Qi Xiang Cuo | reverse complement strand
ATATTTCAGAAGTGTTTGGTTGTGGTTTACCTTGTCATAGTTACATATTCTGGATTTTTCAAAGTTCATTTTGAATTTTTTTCGTTGAAATGTAAGAGTTGGAATATTTCAGTAGTGTTTGGTCGTGGTTTACCATGTCACAGTTACAATTTCGTGATTTTACAAAGTTCATGCTTAATTTCTTTCGTTGAAATGCAAGAGTTGGAATATTTCAGTAGTATTTGGTTGTGGTTTACCTTATCATAGTTACATTTCCTTGATTTTTCAAAGTTCATTTAGAATTTATTTCTTTGAAATGAAAGAGTTGGAATATTTCAGTAGTGTTTGGTCGTGGTTTACCTTGTCACAGTTACATTTTCTTGATTTTTCAAAGTTCATTTTGAATTTCTTTCATTTAAATGCAAGAGTTGGAATATTTCAGTAGCTGTTCGGTTGTGGTTTAACTTGTCACAGTTACATTTTCTTGATTTTTCAAAGTTCATTTTGAATTTCTTTTGTCGAAATGCAAGAGTTGGAATATTTCAGTAGTGTCTGGTTGTGCTTTAACTTGTAAAAGCTAAATTTTCATGATTTTTCAATTTTCATTTTGAATTTCTTTCGTTGAAATGCAAGAGTTGGAATATTTCAGTAGTGTTTGGTTGTGGTTTACCTTGTCACAGTTACATTTTCTTGATTTTTCAAAGTTCATTTTGAATTTCTTTCGTTGAAATGCAAGAGTTGGAATATTTCAGTA
The DNA here is from genome assembly GCF_049724085.1 of Artemia sp. Qi Xiang Cuo. Classification (NCBI taxonomy): domain Eukaryota; kingdom Metazoa; phylum Arthropoda; class Branchiopoda; order Anostraca; family Artemiidae; genus Artemia; species Artemia sp. Qi Xiang Cuo. The sequence goes on along the minus strand of NC_142797.1, from coordinate 78,135,767 downwards.
GTGTTTTGTTATGGTTCACCTTTTCACAGTTGTACTATCGGAATTTTTTTGAGCTCATGCCGAGTTGATTACGTTGAAATGCATGTGATGTACTATACCACTAGCGTTTCGTTGTGGTTTACCATGTCACAGGTAACTGTTCTTAATTTTTTAATGATCATTTTGAATTTCAATTATTGAAGTGCAAGAGTTGGACAGTTTAAGTAGTGTATTGGCAGTGGTATACCGTGTCACAGTTACATATTCCTTATTTTTCAAAGTTCATTTTGAATTTCTCTCCTTGAAATGCAAGAGTTGGAATATTTCAGTAGTGTGTGTTTGTTGTTTACCGTGTCACAGTTACATTTTCTTTATTTACCTAAGTTAATTTAGAATTTCTTTTGTTGATACGCAAGAGTTAAACTATTTCAGTAGAGTTGGGTCGTGGTTTATATTATCAAAGATAAATTTTCGGGATTTTTCAAAGTTTATTTTGAATTTCTTTCTTTGAAATTAATGATTTGTAATATTTCAGTAGAGTTTGGTTATGGTTTAAATTGTCACATTTACATATTATTGATTTTTCAAAGTTCATTTTGAATTTCTTTCGTTGAAATGCAAGAGTTGGAATATTTCAGTAGTGTTTGGTTGTGGTTTACCTTGTCAAAGTTACATTTTCTTGATTTTTCAAAGTTGATTTTGAATTTCTTTCGTTGAAATGCAAGAGTTGGAATATTTCAGTAGTGTTTGGTTGTGGTTTACCTTGTCAAAGTTACATTTTCTTGATTTTTCAAAGTTCATTTTTGAATTTCTTTCGTTGAAAAGCAAGAGTTGGAATATTTCAGTAGTGTTTGCTTGTGGTTTACCTTGTCACATTTAAATTTTCTTTATTTTTCAATGTTCATTTGAATTTCTTTCGTTGAAATGCAAGAGTTGGAATATTTCAGTAGTGTCTTGTTATGGTTTAACTTGTCACAGTTACATTTTCTTGATTTTTCAAAGGTCATTATTAAAAACAATCATTGAAAAGAAATATATGGTCTAATTAAGAAGAGGTTTGATGTAGTTTAACTTGTAATAGTTACATATTCTTGAATTTTAAAATTTAATTTTGAATTTCTTTAGTTGATATGCAAGAGTTGGAATATTTCAGTAGTTTTTGGTCTTTGTTTACCTTTTCACAGTTACATTTTCGTGTTTTTTCAATTTTCATTTTGAATTAATTTCTTTTTATTGCATTATTTGTAATATTTCATAAGTTTTTGTTTGTGGTTTACATTGTCACAGTAACATTTTCATGATTTTTAAAAGTTTATTTTGAATTTATTTCATTGAAATGCAAGAGTTGGAATATTTCAGAAGTGTTTGATTGTTTTTTACCTTGTCATAGTTAAATTTTCTGGATTTTTAAAAGTTCATTTTGAATTTCTTTCGTTGAAATGCAAGAGTTTGAATATTTCAGTAGTGTTTGTTTGTAGTTTACCTTGTCACATTTACATTTTCTTGATTTTACAAAGTTCATTTTGATTTTCTTTCGTTGAAATGCAAGAGTTGGAATATTTCTGTAGTGTTTGGTTGTGGTTTCCCTTGTCACAGTTACATTTTCATAATTTTTCAAAGTTCATTATTTATTTCTTTCGTGGAAATGCAATATCTGTATTATTTCAGTTGTTTATTGTCATTATTTAGCTTGTCATATTTACATACTAGTTATTTTTAATTGTTAATTTATAATTTCAGTTATTTAAAATAAATATTTTTACTATTTAATTAGTGTTCGGTTATGTTTTAAATAGTCACAGTTACATTTTCTTGATTTTTCAAATTACATTTTTAATTTCTTTCGTTGAAATGCAAGAGTTGGGATATTTCAGTAGTGTTTGGTTGTGGTTTACCTTGTCAAAGTTGCATTTTCTTCATTTTTCAAAGTTCATTTTGAATTTCTTTCGTTGAAATGCAAGAGTTTGACTATTTCAGTAGTGTTTGGTTGTGGTTTACCTTGTCACAGTTACATTATCTAGAATTTTCAAAGTTCATTTTGAATTTCTTTCTTTGAAATGAAAGAGTAGGAATATTTCAGTAGTGTTTGGTTATGGTTTACCTTGTCAGAGTTACATTTTCTTAATTTTTCATAGTTCATTTTGAATTTCTTTCGTTGAAATTCAAGAGTTGGAATATTTCAGTAGTGTTTGGTTGTGGTTTACCTTGTCTCAGTTACATTTTCTTGATTTTTCAAAGCTCATTTTGATTTTCTTTCGTTGAAAAGCAAGAGTTGGAGTATTTCAGTAGTGTTTGCTTATGGTTTACCTTGTCACAGTTACATTTTCTTGATTTTTCAAAGTTCATTCTGAATTTATTTAGTTGTAATGTAAGAGTTGGTATATTTCAGTAGTGTTTGGTTCTGGTTTACCGTGTCACTGTTACAATGTATAGATTTTTCAAAGTTCATTTTGAATTTCTTTAGTTAACATGCAAGAGTTTGAATATGTCAGTATTGTGTGCGTGTTTAGTAGCGTGTCACATTTACATTTTATTTAAATTTAAAAGCTCAGTCTGAATTTCTTTCATTGAAATGCAAGATTTGGAATATTTCATTAGTGTTTGGTTGTGGTTTACATTGTCACAGTGACATTTTATTGATTTTTCGAAGTTCATTTGGAATTTCTTTCGTTGAATTGCAAGAGTTTGAATATTTCAGTAGTGTATGGTTATGGTTTACCTTGTCACTTTTACATTTTCTTTATTTTTAAATGTTCCTTTTGAATTTGTTTCATTGAAATGAAAGAGTTGGAATATTTCAGAAGTGTTTGGTTGCGGTTAACCTTGTAACAGTTACATTATATAGATAATTCAATTTAAATTTTTAATATCATACATATAAAAGAAAGAGATTTAATATTACATTATTGGTTGAGGGTAGATTCAAATGTCATACTTAAATATTCTTGATTTTTCAAAGTTAATTTTGAATTTCTTTCTTTGATATGCAAGAGTTGGAATATTTCAGTAGTGTTTGGTAGTGGTTTACCTTTTCACAGTTACATTTTCGTGATTTTTCAAAGTTCATTTAGAATTTATTTATTTGTAATTCAAGAGTTGGTATATTTAAGAAGTTTTTTGTCGTGGTTTACCTTTTCACAGTTACATTTTTATGATTTTTCAAAGTTCAATTTGATTTTCTTTCATTGAAATGCAAGAGTTGGAATATTTCAGAAGTGTTTGGTTGTGGTTTACCTCGTCATAGTTACATATTCTGCATTATTCAAAGTTCATTTTGAATTTATATCTTTGAAATGCAAGAGTTTGACTATTTCAGTAGTGTTTGGTCGTGGTTTACCTTGTCACAGTTACATTTTCGTGATTTTACAAAGTTCATTTTGAATTTCTGTCGTTGAAATGCAAGAGTGGGAATATTTCAGTAGTGTTTGGTTGTGGTTTACCTTGTCAAAGTTAATATTTCTTTTTTGTTATACGTTTATTTTGTATTTGTTTCTTTGAAAAGCAATAGTTGGAGTATTTCAGTAGTGTATTGACGTGGTTTACCATGTCAAAGTTACATTCTCGCGATTTTTCAAAGTTCATTTTGAATTTGATTCGTTGAAATGCAAGATTTTTAATATTTAAGTAGCTTAAGGTTATTGTTTAACTTGTGAATGTTTAATTTTATTTTTATTTCAAATTTCATTTTGAATTTCTTTCGTTTAAATGCAAGAGTTGTAATATTTCAGTAGTGTTTGGTTGTGGTTTACCTTGTCAAAGTTACATTTTCTTGATTTTTCAAAGTTCATTTTGAATTTCTTTCGTTGAAATGCAAGAGTTTGAATATTTCAGCAGTGTTTGGTTGTGGTTTACCTTGTCACAGTTACATTTTCTTGATTTTTCAAAGTTCATTTTGAATTTCTTTCCTTGAAATGCAAGAGTTGGAATATTTCAGTAGTGTTTGGTCGTGGTTTACCTTGTCAGAGTTACATTTTCTTGATTTTTCATAGTTCATTTTGAATTTCTTTCGTTGAAATGCAAGAGTTGGACTATTTCAGTAGTGTTTGGTTTTGGTTTACCTTGTCACAGTTACATTTTCTTGATTTTTCAAAGCTCATTTTGAATTTCTTTCGTTGAAAAGCAAGAGTTGGAGGATTTCAGTAGTGTTTGCTTATGGTTTACCTTGTCACAGTTACATTTTCTTGATTTTTCAATGTTCATTTTAATTTATCTAATTTAAATTTAAGAGTTGGAATATTTCAGTATTGTTTTGTTGTTGTTTACCCTGTCAACGTTAAAGTTTCTAGATTTTTAAAATTTCATTTTGAATTTCTTTCGTTAAAATGCAAGAGTTGGAAGATTTAATACGTGTTTTAGTTTGGTGTTCCTTGTCAGATTTTCATTTTCTTGTTTTTTAAAAGCTCCTTCTTAATTTCTTTCTTTGAAATTCAAGATTTGGAATATTTCATTAGTGTTCTGTTTTGTTTTAACTTGTCAAAGTTAAATTATCTTTATATTTAAAAGTTCATTTTGAATTTCTTTAGTTGAAATGCAAGAGTTTGAATATTTCAGTAGTGTATTTTTATGGTATAACTTTTCACAGTTACATTTTCTTGATATATCAATGTTCCTTTTCAATTTGTTTTGTTGAAATGCAAGAGTTGGAATATTTCAGTAGTGTATGGTAGTGGTTTACCTTGTCACAGTTACATTTTCTTGATTTTTCAATGTTCATTTTGAATTTCTTTCGTTGAAATGCAAGAGTTGGAATATTTCAGTAGTGTTTGGTTGTGGTTTACCTTGTCACAGTTACATTTTCTTGATTTTTCAAAAATTTCATTTTGAATTTCTTTCATTGAAATTCAAGAGTTGGAATATTTCAGTAGTGTTTTGTTGTGGTTTATCTTGTCACAGTTACATTTTCATGATTTTTCAATGTTCATTTTGAATTTCTTTCGTTGAAATGCAAGAGTTGGAATATTTCAGCAGTGGTTGGTTGTGGTTTACCTTGTCACAGTTACATTTTCTTGATTTTTCAAAGTTCATTTTGAATTTCTTTCGTTGAAATGCAAGAGTTGGAATATTTCAGTAGGGTTTGGTCGTGGTTTATCTTGTCACAGGTAAATTTTCTTGATTTTTCAATGTTAATTTTGAATTTCATTCGTTGAAATGCAAGAGTTGGAATATTTCAGTAGAGTTCTGTTGTGATTTAACTTGTCACAGTTACATTTTCTTGATTTTTCAAAGTTCATTTTTAATTTCTTTCGTTGAAATTAAAGTGTTGGAATATTTAAGTAGTGTCTGGTTGTGGTTTAACTTGTCACAGTTACATTTTCTTGATATTTCAAAGTTCATTTTGAATTTCTTTCGTTGAAATGCAAGAGTTGGAATATTTCAGTAGTGTTTGGTTGTGGTTTACCTTTCGTTGAAATGCAAGAGTTGGACTATTTCAGTAGTGTTTGGTCGTGGTTTACCTTGTCACAGTTACATTGTATTGATTTTTCAATGTTCATTTTGAATTTCATTCGCTGAAAAGCAAGAGTTGGAATATTTCAGTAGAGTTCTTTTGTGATATACCTTGTCACTGTTACATTCTCTTGATTCTTCAAAGTTCATTTTGAATTTCTTTCGTTGAAAAGAAAGTGTTGGACTATTTCAGAAGTGTGTGGTTCTGGTTTACCTTGTCAAAGCTACATTTTCTTGATTTTTCAAAGTTCATTTTGAATTTCTTTCCTTGAAATGAAAGAGTTGGAATATTTCAGTAGTGTTCGGTCGTGGTTCAACATTTCACAGTCTATTTGTCTCTATTTTTCAAAGTACATTTTTGAAGGTCTTTAATTGAAATTCTTGTGCTGGAATTTTTCATTAGCGTTTACTGATGTTTGAACTTGTCGCTGTTGCATTTCTTGATTTTTTCATTTTACATTTGAGATTATTTCATTTTAATGCACGAGGAGGTATATTTAATTAGTTTTTGGTTGTGGCTAAAATAGAACAAGAAGCATGCAATAGTTTTTTCACTTAAAAAACTTTAGTTCCTTCGTTGATATTCAAGAGTTTGAATATTTCAGAAGTGTTTGGTTGTGATTTACCTTGTCACAGTTACATTTTCCTGAGTTTTCAAATTTTATTTTGAATTTCTTTCGTTGAAATGCACTAGTTGGACTATTTCAGAAATGCTTGGTAATAATTTAACTTGTCACAGTTACATTTTCTAGATTTTTAAAATTTCATTTTGAATTTCTTAATTTGAAATGCAAGAGTTTGACTACTTCACTAGTGTTTGGCTGTGGTTTACCATGTCACAGTTACATTTTAATGATTTTTCAAAGCTCATTTTGAATTTCTTTCGTTGAAAAGCAAGAGTTGGAATATTTCACTAGTGTTTGCTTATGGTTTACCTTGTCACAGTTACATTTTCTTGATTTTTCAAAGTTCATTTGAATTTCTTTCTTTGAAATGCAAGAGTTGGAACATTTCAGTAGTGTTTGGTTATGGTTTAACTTTTCACAGTTACATTTTATTGATTTTTCAAAGTTCATTTTGAATTTCTTTCGTTGAAATGCAAGAGTTGGAATATTTCAGTAGTGTTTGGTTATGGTTTACCTTATCACAGTTACATTTTCTTGATTTTTCAAATTCATGTTACAATTTAATGTTTTTTCAAATATAATTTTGAATTTCTTTCATTGAAAAGCAAGAGTTGGAATATTTCAGTAATGTTTGCTTATGTTTTACATTGTCACAGTTACATTTTATTTATTTCTCAAAGTTCATTTTGAATTTCTTTAGTTGAAATGCAAGAGTTGGAATATTTCAGTAGTGTTTGGTTATGGTTTACCTTGTCACAGTTACATTTTCTTGATTTTTCAAAGTTCATTTTGAATTTCTTTCGTTGAAATGCAAGAGTTGGAATATTTCAGTAGTGCTTGGTTATGGTTTACCTTATCACAGTTACATTTTCTTGATTTTTCAAATTCATTTTGAATTTCTATAGGTTAAGTTAAGTTAGGTTAGCCTACAGACGCTTCACTTAGGTTAGCTTAGGTTAGGTGAGAGACAGGCAAAAAGTTAGGTGTATGATTAGGGTAGGTTAGATTAAGTTAGGTTAGGTTAAGTTAGGTTAGGCTAGGTTAGCCTACGTACGCGCGCGTATGCACAAAATAATATTAATAAATGGGGCGGCGCATCCCTGCGGCGCATCCCTGCGGCGCCTCCCTGCGGCGCATCCCCTGCGGCGCTTCCCCCTACCCGCGGCGCATCCTCCTGCGGCGCATACCCATGCGGCGCTTTCCAGGCCCGCGGCTCTTCTCGGTCCCGGGGGACCTTTGAGGACGGGGGGAGGGCTTTGGGGGGCGGGGTGGCCCTGGGGGGGTCGGGGGGATCTTTAAGGACCAGGGGCGGGCCTTGGCGGGTCTGTGGAGAGCGTTTGGGGTCCGGGGGACCTTTGGAGGTCTGGGGGACCCTTGAGGACCAGGGGAGGGTCTTTGAGGGTCTGAGGAGGGCGTTTGGGGGTCCGGGGGGCAGTTGGGGGCCGGGGGGACATTTGGGGACCGGTGGAGGGCCTTTGGGACCCCGTTGGTCCTTTGGGAGCTCGATGGGCCTTTGGGGGGCCCGGGGATGGCCTTTGTGGCACAGGGAGGACTTTTGGGGCACAGGAAGGGCCTTTGGGGACCGGGAGGGCGTTTGGGGCACATTTAGGGCCTTTGGGGGTCTGGGTGGGCCTTTGGGGCGCCGGTGACCCTTTGGGAGCTTGGGGGGCCTTTGAGGACCGGGGGGCTTCCTTAGGGGTTGGGGTAGGAGGATTGGAACCCTTTGGGGTTGGGATAGAGGACCTCACAACACTGTTCAAATGAAACTTGTGTATTATAACGACCACATAGTTTCACCATTAAATTCTCTTCCAAAATCTCTTCAAAAATCATCTTTTAAAATGTCTCTAGCTGTTTCGCCGAAATAATTCCATAATCTGTCTAAAACAGTTTCACCTAAATAATCCCTAAATGTAATTCAGCGTGTTCCTTTTGTTTTTGGTATCTTTGCGCTAATGCATTTTAAATTAATAAGAAACCTGATTCCCGCGCAAAAACAATTCATCGCTAAGATGTTTCTTGGAGAATTGTTTCCATGGCCTTTGCTTATTAATATCCTTTGGAGTTCGACCAAAAGAGTTGTTTCCGAGTCAAAGACATTAATGACTTGGATCTATTCCGGGAGAATCGTTTCTATGCGAAAATTTTTAAAGTCTGACAGATGATGTCATTGGTTGATTGATCTGTCAAGAAAGGGGAATTAATTTGTTGTTTCTAAGGGGAATTATTGATTCACGATAGGGGAATTGAGGTTGACAGCACAGGTGTTCCAAATTCCGGGAAGCTCATAACATTCGCTGAGAGCAACAACAACAAATACTATTTCTGGATCATAACATTCACGGTCGATTACGCAATCAAGTTCTCGGAAATTCACTTCCCCCTCGAGTCCTAGATCAATAACATTGTTTCCCTTTAGAAGTCAATGCGCATGTGCAACCTTCGTTCCGGAGTTATTACACATAGAAACATCAAATAAATCCACCTTGGAAAAAGAGGTCATTGACCCCATTAACCACGTGTTCTCTCTAATGACTCTATGCCCATATTTGGTGTGGGGTTCGGAGTCTATGCCCATATATGGTGTGGGGTTCGGAGTCAATAAGGCCATTCTACTAACTTAACCCTTTGAGCACTGAATTAAGATATACGGTAAATAAATATTATTCAAAAGGGTATTCTGTGCGTAAAAAAAATCGCTAATTCCGAATCTATCCTCAGAATTGCCTTAGGACAAGAAATAACAAAAATACAGAATGCCCTCGTGTGAGGACGTTCGTCCTTCGTGAAGTACGGTTTTCTTTCAATTTGAGCATTTTTCTATGAAAACTCTTCAGCACTTTCAAACTCTTCCGAAACAAAATATCAAGTAATTCTTGTTCAGATATGTTTTAATAAAAGAAAGGAAAAAAAAATGCACGAAATTTACTGTGATAAGCAAGAAAACAGTTCCTTTCGACTTCCAAACACAGCGGCAAGTCCATCCACTTTATAAATCTCGTGCGAGTCTTTTTCTTGCAAACTCTGCAGCGAAGCTGTTCCCTATCTTTCGTTGGAAAGTGTCCCTGACCATCCTGACGGATAGAATCTGGGGCAGCTGCAACGTTTGGAGGGTTGGTTCGCTTCGCAGCAGGAGCACTGGGATCTTCGGAGGACAGATTACCTTGGTGTTTTTTCATCGGGGAGAAGCCAAGCTGATAGGCAATCTGGCATCGGAAATGGAGAAATGGCATGGAGCTTGTTGCTACTTGGCTGTGTGCCTTCTATACAACAGCCAAGAATTGACAATCGAAGTGTCGACAAGGTAGTAGAAGATTCTCATGTACCATCTCGTTGACCGTATTTGGGTTCTATACAAGGCAGTCAACATATCTGACAAATAGACGTCGATGCTAGAGTGATGACTTCACTATCGAACCAACGGACTACTGAGACATCGTTGCAAGTCTCGACTCTCCAATCAGTTGCTCCTCTTCCTTCTTTTTTCTAGTCCTTCTCGTCGATGAGCGTACAACCTTTGACTTGGTCTTTTCGGAGTGTTGCCACACAATCATATCCAGTCAACTTCAAGTGAACGACTAGTGGCATGCTGGCGAACCAGTTGTCAAAATAAATTTTGAAGCCTTTCTTTGGCGGTATGTCTTTGATCAACCTTAGCACGACCGAACCACCGAGCCCTAAGTCTCCAGGAACTACGTTACCACGACCCTTGTAAATTTCGAAGTCGCAGACTATCCCACTAGCTCCAGCTCGAGTGAAAACTTTGAATTCCCACTTGTTCGGCTTAGCAAGTAAGTATTGCCTTTTGTGTGAGCGGCCCTTGAAAGGCATGACCTGCTCATTTACACTGTGACGCTCTTTGGGCTAAAGCTGCCTCATGGCTTCCAGGATAAATTTGATCATCGGTCTTATCTTGAAAAGCCTGTTGTGTTATGGATCGTCCACTGGTTTGCTTGTTGAGTTGTCAACGAAGTGCAGGTTGACAAGAAGGAACTAAAAGTGATCCCGAGACATTTTAGATGCTATGACATCATACTTTAGGTCTCTGTCCCAGTAAAGTTTGTAACTTGGAAGGCGAAATACCCCTGTGTAGAAGACGATGGACATAAATACTCTTACTTCAGATACTGTCGCAGGTTTGAAAGAGCGACCAGTGCGAATCAGTTTCGAATTACAGTATCTATTTGTTTCAAACGCGATGGTTTCATAAACTTCTTCAGTGAAGAAAGAGCTGAAGTAGTCGTAAGGACTGGGCAACGGTTCTGGGTCAAGGCCGAAGGGAGATTCGTGTGGCACATCGCCATCTAAGTACGGCCCGTAGTCCTTATATCTCCATCGATATGGCGCACGACGGATTGCATCCTCTGACTGATCTTCTGACGTCCCCTCCAGCAAGTTGCTTTCAAGAAAAGGTGGTGCAGGTCCAGGGATTTCCCTATCTTCAGCTACTTCATCAACTAGAGGTCTCATTTCTTTGTAAAGCAATTCACTGTAATCCATGTTAGGGAGCCATTCGTCTTCTCCGTCTGATTCCTCTAGCTTTTCTAGGTCAGAGACTTTGCCATCTGGCAGCTCAAAAAAAAGCTCCACGGCGCGCTGACTGTCGAGTCTCCCCGCTGCCTTCCTCTGAGACATGCGTCTCGTTTTCTCGTATTCGTCCTCCATATCTGTAAGAAAATATATATAGAAAATAGAATAGAATATATTTTATTCACTACAATAACTGGAGCTAACATGAGCATGTCATGACTTAAAAAAGAGAACCAAAACAAGGATAAGAAAAAATAAAATAGCAACACGAAAAATTAAGGTAACAAGTCAATAAATTAAAGTTTTCAAGCAAGGTTAATAAAATAGAATGATGCAATAAAAAATTAATATATGTCAAGAATCAATTTTCACAGTTAAAATAATGAACATTTATAGTTTAGACTTTACTGTATAAACTTTATACAGAATATATCAGAATATTAAATATATAAATGATTGTTACATTCAAAAGCACTCACAGGCAAATACATGAAATAAACTGCATCAAACGTCAAATATTTGTTAAGGTTATATTATTAAAATACCGAGTAAAATAAGGGACTAATGATTTGCAATATCTCTCGATACTAGAGGCTAGGTAAGTCATTAACTTTGGACAATTATTTATTTGTTGGAGTCTAGTGACTGGTCCTTAAGTTGGGGGCCTCTCGAGGTCGGGTTGTAAACCACGATGAGCTGGGGAATTCAAATAATTTAGTTCAAACCGATATGTCAACTCATGTCTACGACTATCAAGTGAATTCAAGTTGAGTTGTTTTAGTGAATCATCATATGTTGAGTAGTTATGTCCAAGTATAATTTTTACAGCTTTTTTTTGTATCATCTCAATTCTATCTGATTGATCTTTCGTCAAACCCGGCTGCCAATCTGGACATGCATACTCAAGAGAAGGTCTAAGGTAGGCACCAAGAAAAGAATGGAAGAAGGTCCGAGCAAAAGAGAAGAAATACATTCGAATTTGTTGCTTTATATCTATAATTCCTGAACCAGATTGTAGTAGAAACTCTCTTACCTGTCCTATTCCTATTGTAGTACAAAAATACCCACTCAGTACGACTGTCCTCGTAAGAGGCAGGGGATTTTCGAGTCCCAGAACTTCGTCCCTGATTCTAGAATTGCCGAGAAAAAAATTCCTAGGCCTTGGCAATGGCTTAGCATCAGCTCTGATTTTTTGAAGAACTTTCTGGCCCCATTCCACCTCTCAGCAAAATTAAAAAAAGAACGTACCTTTTGACCAATTTCGACCCACTTCCTTTGATTGCTCAATAAATATTAAAGAGGAAGTGAGAGATCACCTGAGGTTGGTTTTTCTGTTGTCCTGAAGTTGACATTTATCCCAGTAGATGGCTGGCTCGGTCGCTCTTTTGCAAGTCCACAAAATCGAAGAGGTTTATAAGCTTGCCTCGTACGAGGACGCTCGGACAGAAAAACTTAAGTTAGGGTATTCAAAATATGTTGAAAACCGGAGTCGTTATAGAAGACAAGCTTTATATAGATTATATTCTAGCTTTTGTGAACCTTCTCTGCTTTTCTATGCCGATGTTATTAGCCTTCCTAGGAACTATCATTTAATCAAATAGTTCGTTGTAACGAACTGTAAGTAAGGAGTGACTCGTCTCAATAGTAACCGAAACGCTAAAACACGAAATCTTAACATCAATAGATACAGCGAAAGAATTGGCATATTGTGCAGATTCCAAATATATAAGATTCATTAAGTTTAGTGTTACCCATTAAAAGTTATGAGTCTGAGAAAATTTGCGTGATTTTGGAAATAGGGGGGGGGGCCCTAAAATTAAAGGAATCTTAATGAAAATCGCACCATCACATAAAACGTACCAGAGAACCCTTTTGAAGCAGTCTTAAGCTCCTATCTACAAAAAAGTGGAATTTTGCTATTTTTGCCAGAGGACAGGTCACGGATGCGTTTTTATTTTCATTGTTTTTTTTAAGGGGCAGGGGCGTCATTTGGGGGTGGCAAGGGGGGCAGTGGCCCCCCCCCAATAATGTGGAGAAAAAATATTATACATCCCATGCCCTTTGACTATCCGGATATGGACCCCTAATGCCCCCCCCATAGAAATGCTGGAGATTCGCCCCTGCCCAGGGGTGAATGTATCGATGGGGATTTGACCGAATTACTATATGAAATTCTTTTTAATTGTCTTACATTCTCTTTGCCATATTTTGTATTCGAAGATGTTCCGTGAAAATTATCCAGGGGCTTTTTCCCGCGTGTTTTGATTTCCGGGAAATAAATTCCGCGGAAGGGGGCGTTTCTGGAGTGATCGAGAAACCGATTAGAGATTAAATTTTTACTCAAATGAAGGAATACTAGGCAAATTTTTCAGGCGAAACCGCCCGCAAGCAATTTTACAGGGAGTGGGAATTTTCAGCAAAGATGAAGCTGTCTAGAGGGAATTTGATGGGGGAGGGGCACTTTACGTTGGATGAAATTTCCACGGAGGAGTTTTCTGTGAAGGGGAGGGGCATATTTCATAGATTGTGTGCCAGATTCACCGGCATTATTTGAAAAACGAACAGAAACTATTCCATAAATGAAGCGTTGTCCCCTCCTCAATACCTTGCTCTTTACGCTAAAGTTTGACTGTTTGTCCAAATTTTCTTAGAGCGTCTAGTGAAACACAGGGGCCGTTTAATTAGAATACAAAGCTTTTTTAAAAGTGCTAACAACTTTAGCGTAAAGAGCAAGGTATTGAGGAGGGGGCATATATGGAATAAATCTGCCAAAACTAACATGTAAATTTCGCAATAATGTTTCATGTGTGTTGAGCTAAATTCGATAATTGAGCCTGCATTAGTTGAAAAACGTTCAGAAAATAAATAAGAAAACAAGTTTTTTTTTAACTGAAAGTAAGGAGCCACGTTAAAACTTAAAACGAGCAGAAATTTTTCAGTATATGAAAGTTAATGTCCCCTTTTCAACGCATCACTCTTTACGCTAAATGTTTGACTTTTGTCACGACTCTACTTTTTGAAACAATAAAAACGTAAGCGTAAAGAGCGAGGCGTTGACGAGGTGACAGCCCCTTTCATATACGGAATAATTTTTGTTTGTTTTAAGTGGCAATGTTGGTCCTTACTTTCAGTTAAGAAAACTTGTTTTTTTTTATTATTTCAATACAATTAATACCGACTGTTGATGGTATCTTAAATTATTGTTTTGTCTTCCTTGATCTTACCCCAATGGTCATTCATATTTTATTCGGGAGCCGATATCATTAAAACGTTTCAATATTTATGTTCCGAATTATTAATTGGTGCATCGGTAAGTCTTGGCCTGTTCTGTGGCCTTATTCTCCTTTTGTCACATTTAGCTTTTATTTTCTTATGTTTTTTTTGTCTTTTGTTGATTTTTGGGTATTTGATGTTTTTGAGTTAATGATAATTTTCATGTCTTTTGATGTTTTTTCTTTAGTTCTGTTTCCGTGTTTGTAAAATAGTGGGTGAAAAATAAATTGTTTTATTATTATTATGTTCCATTTAATAGACGAAATTGCGTAATTGGTTGCAGGTTTTTCATATTTTTTAGAACCTTTTACTATATAAAATGAAATGAATTTTTTCCAACTGTCTATCTAAAAATTCTGACTTTTTCATATTTCAATTTAACTATTACATACAAAATACCCTTTTTATTACATGTTTTTATCCTGTTTGTGCTATTAACAAAATCTTAGGCTATATGGAATAAAATAAATATTTTTATTTCGCTGTCCTAATTAAAAGCATTATCTGCCATTATATTCTATTTTGATTATTGAACTCAGAATACTGTGTTTTATTACATGTTTTTCGTCTGCTTTGAGTGATTTACGAAATTTTAGAGTATATAAAATGAAACTTTTTTTTTCACTGTCTAAATAAAAATTCTGACACGGCTCAATAGTAACCGAAACCTAGAAAAAACAGAGTTTTGATAACAATAGATACATCAAAAGAATCAAACCTTTATGCATATTCAAAATATATAAGTTGTATTAAAGTTTAATGTTATCCATCAAAAGCTGAGGACCTGAGAAATTTTACCCATTTTTTTAAAGAGGGGGAACATCACTCCATCGATTGAATATCCTCATCAGATTAAAGATATCAGAAAATCCTACTGTAGAGGGTTTAAGGTTTTATCTGAAAAAATGTTTAATTAAAAAAACAATTTTGCCAAAGATAAGACCACGAATGAGTGTTTATTTGTTTTTGCTGTTTTTTTTCGCCACAGAGTTGATCTTATCGAACCAGTGACCCTAGAAGATTGAAAGAGGGCTCATATCGCCGGAAAATTAAGGTTTTAGTGCCCTTTTGTGTTGCCAAAAAGACGGGAGGCTAGCTATCCCCCTCTCACACCCCTTCTCCCCCAAAGTCATCTAATCAAAATTGTCAAGATAGTCATTTTGGTCAAAATAGTTCAAGGTCCCAATAACTAAGCGTTGTGTAATAAAATGATCCTACTTGTCCTTGGGAAAGGGCTGTAAGTTACAAAATTTACCCGCTGTTTACGTATTCTACCCTCACTTTTTGCGACTTCGGGTTCTGAGAGATGTTAAAGAAAAGTTGAAGATTGGATAACCGAAAATTGTACCTAACCGTGGAAAATATTCACGCCAAGCTTTAGCTAAAATGTATTCTACATATTGTGACCATTCTTTCTTGTCTTTAAGTTGAATGTATTCATTATTGTATAAGAATGATTTGCACCAGATCCGTATTGCTTATTTTAGATATTGCAAATTTTTACTGTACCTTCCCACTTCGTATCGTAATACGCGTTTTATAGAGAAGTATGGGGCGCTCGACATTATCCAATCATTTGAATTGCTTAGTACGCCTCGCTCTTTGCGCGAAAGTTTGTTATTGTTTTAAAAAATAGAATTGCGAGAAAGAGTCAAACTTTAGCGTCAAGAGCGAGGCGTTGAGGAGGGGACAGCCCCTTTCATATAGGCTACGGAATAAATTCTGTTCGTTTTAAGTTTTAATGTCGCTCCTTACTTTCAGTTAAAAAAAAAAAAATTTATTTGATTTTTGAATGTTTTTAAATTAATGCAGGTTTTGATTTTGGCTCACCGTACATGAATAATTAAAACGAAATTTGCAATTTCTTTTTTTTTTGGCTAAATAGCTTTCTCGAAAGTTGTTTAATCTTATTTAAGAACGTTTTTATTAGTAATAATTATACGTAACTTACGAATTAATTTACGTTGACTTATAAACTTCTATATTGGTAGATTTTTATTACGTATATTATGGGGGTTCGCCCCCCTAGTCAATGTCTCGCTCTTTACGCTAAAATTAGAATTTTTCCAATTTTTTAAGGATGACCCCCTAATCGCAAAGGCCGTAATTAAAATAAATAGCTCTTATGAAAGTACTAAAAAATACTTTAGCGTAAAAAGTGAGGTATTGACTAGGGAGCGAACCCAATCATATACGTAATAGTTTCTGAACGTTTTAAGTTTTGATGTTGAATAGTTTTCAGTTGAAAACTTGCTTTTTTATTTAATTTCTGATCATTTTTTTAATGATGCTGGGAAATCCGGGACCCCCTTCATAGCAATGTCTCTTCCCCAATGAAAACTTCCTCCATGGAAAGATGATGCCACGTAACCCCCGATCCATACCCCCCCACTATAAGAGAAAATCCACCCTCAAAACGTTTGTATACTTCCCAATAACCAATATTATGTGTAAACATTGGGTAAAGTTCAGAACTTACAGCCCTTCCCAGGGGACTGTGGGGGATTAAGTCATCCTCAAAGATATAGTTATTATATTTTTCGAGCATGCTAAACAAAATGGCTACCTCAAAATTTTGATCGGGTGACTTTGGGAGAATGAGCGTGGGAGGGGGCCTAGTTGCCCTCCATTTTTTTGGTCACCTTAAGAGGGCACTAGTCCTTTTAATTTCCGTTCGAATGAGCCCTCCCGCGATATTCTAGAACCATAGGGTCGATACGGTCACCCCTGGGAAAAAAACAATAAACACGCATCCGTGATCTTTCTTCTGGCAAAAATACAAAATTCCACATTTTTGCAAATAGGAGCTTAAAACCTCTACAGTAGGGTTTTCTGATACGCTTAATCTGATGGTGTGATTTTCATTAAGGTTCTATGACTTTTAGAGGGTGTTTCCCCCCTTTTTTCGAAAATAAGGCAAATTTTCTCGGTCTCGTAACTTTTGATGGGTTTTCCTTTTTTTATAGTTTCGGTTACTATTGAGCCGGGTCGCTCCTTACTTACAGTTCTTTACCACGAACTGTTTTATTTCAGAGTTTTATCGATATTGATCATACTCTCACTACAACATGAGGTAAACTGGAGCACAAAGAGTAGAGGTGTTAAGAAGTGGTGCTCCCCTGATATATAGGACAATTTTTGTTTGTTTTAGTTTTTAGCATGGCTGTTTATTTTTACAAAAACAGCTTTTTTAACTTAATACCCTATTAAAAGTTTAATATTTACTCGATAACTACCAAATGTGAGCTCAAAAAAGATATTTGCAGCATTTTTTCTGTTTAGTCAATATCATTGCTATCAATTATATGGTCGATAATATATTTCAGAAGGATTTCATCCTTCTTCAAAAAATAAAATGATGATTGTACTTGTGCGATCTACTACTACTACTTGCACCACATTACAGTAACAGGCCACCTGAGGCCTTCACAGCGGGCCCTCGCTACTTCTATATCAAACGTTTAAATACTGTTCTTTGAATTTCGTTTATTTTGCAGGTTGATAAATGTAGCCATGGAGAGTGTTCCAAAAGATCCAAAGGCTTCTGGATGTTGCAGCATCAGCTTTCTAAAATGCATACTTTTCTTCTTCACTATTTTATCCCTGGTAAGTGTCATGACTACAGTTTATGGTTATGTCATACAGAGTATAGTATATAGAGTTATGATATAGAGTTATAGTATATGATACTATAGTATATGGTATATGATATGATATCTTATATTGATATGTTATATTATATCTTACATTTATATATTATATTATCTTATATTTATTATATTTGTATTTTTATATTTATTTTTATATATTTTATATTTGTTATATTTGTTATCTTATATTATATTTACTATATCTCGATTTTGTTATTTTACCTTATACATTATATTATATCTTATATGATCATTATTTGTCATGATATGATATTTATAGTATATAGAGTTTATATGGTATAGTGTGTATATACATGATATAGAGTTTATAGATTATATTGAGTTACGAATATAGTTATGTCATGGGTATAGTTTTGATGAGTTTCAGAACCAAGGATGTTACTTATTCGACTACTGCTAGCTTACCAGGCCTTATCTTCCAGGAACCACACTAATGTCAATGAATCACACAATCACACGAATGTTGATTTACTAAAGAGTGATGTGTCTCCCATATAAAATTTGTTCATCTTTAGAATCTGTAGAATTTACAGAATCTGTAGAGCTTATGTACTCCCTCCTTCTCTCCTGAAGTGGAATCCCATTTAACTTACGTCAATGACTAGGAATTATAAGATTGACCACTTGTTCTCCAATGTAAACGACAATTGGAAAGAGAAGCCAATCAAAAGAAGCATAATAGCGTAACCAGTCATTGCATTGTCCTGCATTTTTGAGAGCTTTAGATCAAAATTGAGTCTGACATTTACATCATTTTATAAAAGAAACCCAAAAACCATATCCAGGGGGCGGTTTACCGGGTTTGAATCCTCCCTTTAAATTCTTGTCTAACTCTAGATAAAGTAAAAAAAAAATGTATACAAACAAATTTTTGATGCGCTTCATTTTTTTGTAAACCCCCTCCCCTCCGAACAAAATCCTAGATACGGCCTTGAGAGAGTCAATTTGTGAGAGTCAAGTGTAAGTTTGCTCAGAGTCAGAAAGTTTTCTCCCCCTTCGCTTGATAATAAATTTCGTCAAACAAATGGCCTTAAAACCATTTTATTTTAGTCATGACGTAAGAGAAACATCGGAACATGTGCACTCTATAAGCAGCAAAGTATAATCACCTACGGAACAAGTACTGACAAAACTCTCCAAAAGTGACCCCGCGTACCTCAGCGCCTCTAGACACAAAATGCTGTACTACTTAATCGCTCCGAGCCAAAGTACTTTGCTCTGGCCAATAATTATGCTAGAGCGTGATTCAGGCGACGAGTGACCGGGATGAATTGCGTAACTACGGTTTTTAGTTGCCAGGTTCGCATAGGTATACAAAGGGTCACTTTTTTGTGTGGAGAGGATAGATTTTGTCAGTACTTGTTCCGTAGGTGATTATACTTTGATAAGCAGTCAAATTAAGATCAAAACAGACAGTGATGTTTTTGAACAGTTTAAGGAGAAACTGCCACTTGTACCTCCTCCCCTGGTCCCAAAGAAAACTTTAGTTGTCTTATGTGTAAAAACGCTAAATTTGCTTTAACCATAATATTTGATGTTATGATCGTGTCTGGAACACCTAGATGGCTAATTAGTAACACTAATAATAAGTAACCCAAAAATACTGACATAGGGTCATGGTTTTACGTAGTTTTAGCAAGAAATGAATGTTGCTTGATTACCTGCAACCAATAGAATTTTGTTGTCTTAGGACGGAACCAGTCATTGCATTATCCAACAGTTTTGAAAGATTTAGATCTAAATTGATTCCCATATTTATATGGTTTCACAGTAGAGACCCGAATGTCATATCCAGGAGGCGGTTTAGCGGGTTGAAACCCCTTACAAATTCTTGTCTGACTCAAAATAAAGTAAAAAAAAATTGATTGAGAGTGTTTGCACTCTCTCAGGCAGCCTTTATAACTGTGCGTCAGGATTTCAATATTACTATGTTTTGTGATTCTACTACAGTCCTTCCCGTTGCTTTCCTTCCTCAAGTATTTTTCTACTTTCACAATGAGATTTTATAAATACCGGATTTATCCAGAACTAGTTTGAACTATTTTGACTTTTATAGAGATGTCTGATCAGCTGAAAGATTCTAAGAAAAATCGTGATTGGCTTGAATTAGCAGTTGCTAAATCTTAATTTTATAAAATGGATGGGGCATTATGAAGAACATTGGTTTTACCTAAAACGCCAAATATAGAAACTACATTAATATTCACTTTTAATTCTTTATTACTTTTTAAAAATAAATTCTGTCTCTCTCTAAAAAAATGAAAAAAAAATGTGACGGATTGCGTCTAAAATCCCCTACAGTAAACAATGTGGCTTATCCGAAAGTAAATACATAGGGTTTTGAAACATGCTTGTGTCTTTTGTGCAACACAAAAAGAAACAAGAATCTGCCCTTGGGTAATCATAATAAACATGATTTTTCCTTGAGGTCTAATTTCTCCTCAAACGTCATGTGAACAAGCCACATGAATCCTGGCTTTAATCTGTGACATTTTGACTACACCAGAAAGGCCTAAATTATGTGCCATAGCTACTGAAAAGTAGCATCCCAGCCTTTCACAAATTACGGTTCCCAATGTCTTACGGTTTTGGGGGTTTTTTAAAAAAAATAATAAATCCCAAAAATATTTGTATTTTGCATTTTTTTTTTTTTTTTTTTAGTTAGGCACTAAACATATTGGTTGCACTCTCGAAAGGTTGTGTTTGCACTCTTTCAGGTAGCTTTATAGCTTGCATTTCGGGCTTCCAATGTCACTATTTTTTGGGGTCCTCCTACTGTCCTTCCCGTCCCTTTCCTGGCTCAAGTATTTTTCTACTTCCTCTATTCTTCTTTTCTATTTCTACTTCGACACTTCGTAATTACAGTATGTGTTTATTGCCTGATTCTTCTTCCATAGGAAAAAAAAGAACAAAATATATTATATTTACTGAAAATTTAATTCGATATAATTCATGATTTTATAATTACTTATATTTTTATCTTATATAATTATTGCTTCTAAATCTGTGCAAGAAATAAGCAATAAAATAACTCTATTTTTATTAAAAGTAAAGATTCTTTTTTAAATAAATGTTTCTTTTTTCATAAATTTATTCGCAAAAATTGTAAAACCGAAAAACGTTCAAATGTTTGGGAAACGCTTGCTGATTCGATAAGCAACCTAATAATTCTTGAACATGCCGAATAGTACCAATTAACTGCAGAACTATTCTGGAATGCAATATACATTATTGGTTTTCTTTGTTTTGCAATAGCCAATAACTAATAAGAAATGTTAAAAAAAAAATGAAAAGAGGAATGAGCTCTTAATTTGTAGAAATCAAAGAGAATGAGTATAATATAATTTCATTCTCTTTGCTTCTTGAAAGGGCTGTCCACTCTCAAAACCATGTGCACCAGAGTGCGTGCCACCCATGTCTTAAGTGTACCACACGTGGCTTCAAGTGTGTCATATGTAGTACAAAGATGCTTGATTCAACATGTACCGCATGTGGTGGAAAAATTGGCACTAAAAATGTATACCATATGATGGAGAGTGGGTGGCTCCACGTTTTTTCTATGATTATTAACTTAAAAAAAACAATTTTTTTAAATGAAAGTAAGGAGCAACATTAAAACTTAAAACGAACAGAAATTATTCCGTATTTGAAAGGGGCTGTCCCCTCCTCAACGCCTCGCTCTTTACGCTAAAGTTCTTTATTGTTTAAAAAAAAGTTGTGAGAAAGAGTCTAAATTTAGAGTAAAGAGCGAGGCGTTGAGGAGGGGGCAGCCTCTTTCATATACGGAATAATTGCTGTTCGTTTTAAGTTTTAACGTCGTTCCTTACTTTCATTTTTAAAAAAACTTGTTTTTTTTAAATGTAATTTTTGAACGTTTTTGAATTAATGAAGGTTTTGATTTTGGCTCACCGTACATGGATAATTAAAAAAAAATTGCATATCAATTTTTCTTATATTTGGTTAAATGGCTTTCTCAAAACTTGTTTAATTTTATTTATAAAAGTTGTTATTAGCAATAAATGTACGTAACTTACGAAATAACTTACGTAACAAACTTCTATATTCATATATTTTTAATACGTATATTAGAGGGTTCGCCCCCTAGTCAATACCTCGCTCTTTACGCTAAAGTTCGAATTTTTTCCAATTCTTCAAAAATGACCCCTTAATCACAAAGGCCCTTAATTAGAAAAAATAGCTCTTATGAAATTAAAAAATCTTTGGCTTAAAGAGCGAGGTATTGACTAGGGGGTGAACCCAATCCTATATGTAATAATTTATGTTCGTTTTAATTTTTCATGTTGCTCCTTACTTTCAGTTGAAAAACTTTTTTTATTTAATTTCTGATCGTTTTTTTAAATAAAGCTGGGAAATCCGGCACCCCCTTCATAGCAATGTCCCTTCCCCCATGAAAACTTCCTCTTTGGAAAGATCATCCGACATAACTTCCGACCCGCCCCGCTACCAGAAAAAATCCCCCTGATAACGTCTGTATACTTCCCAATAACCAATACTGTATGTAAACATTGGGTAAAGTTCATAACTTTCAGTCCTCCCCCCAGGGACTTTGGGGGATTAAGTGATCCTAAAAGACATATTTATTATATTTTCGACCATGCTGAGCAAAATGGCTATCTCAAAATTTTGATTGGGTGACTTTGGGAAAAAATGAGCATGGGAGGGGGCCTAAATGCCCTCCATTTTTTTGGTCACTTAAAAAGGACACTAGAACTTTTAATTTCCGTTTGAGTGAGCCCTATCACGATATTCTAGGACCACTGCGTCGATACGATCACCTCTGGGAAAAAAACACGCATCTGTGATCTTTCGTCTGGCAAAAAATACAAAATTCCACAGTTTTTGCAGATAAGAGCTTGAAACCTCTACAGTAGGGTTCTCTAATACGCTGAATTTTATGGTGTGATTTTCATTAAGTTTCTATAATTTTAGGTGTTCTTTCCCCCTTTTTTCGAAAACAAGGCAAATTTTCTCAGGCGCGTAACTTTTGATGGGTAAGACTAAACTTGATGAAACTTATATATTTGGAAGCAGCAATAAAATCTGATTCTTTTGATATATCTATTGGTGTCAAAATTCCGTTTTTTAGAGTTTTGGTTACTATTTAGCCGGGTCGCCCCTTACTTACAATTCGTTACCACGAACTTTTTGATTACTTAGATTATGAAGCATTTGCAAATATTGAAAACAATTTCAAATGGGCTTCTGAACCAACAGCAAGACACTATGCGCATGCAACTAAAACTAGTACTGCTACAACTACTACTAATAGTGCTACTGCTACTACTACTACTACTGCTTTTACTGTTGCTGCTGTATATGCTGATGTATATGTTATAATAATAATAATAATAATAATAATAATAATAATAATAATAATAATAATAATAATAATAATAATAATAATAATAATAATAATAATAATAATAATAATAATAGTAATAGTAATAATAATAATAATAATAATAATAATAATAATAGTAATAATAATAATAATAATAATAATAATAATAATATTTAATTAACCGTCAAAATGAAACAAGAGAGACGGAGTACATAAAGATACAAGAAAAAGATAAAGAAGACGAATTTACAAGACAAATACAAAATACATAAAAATAAAATTTTAGACACAATGCAATACTCACTAGCAAGAAAAGACTGGTTGAACCATAGAGAAAACAAAAACATAGTGAGTTCTACTGGCGGAGGATTTAAAACCACGGATAGCTTTTAACATTATTATTGAACTTAGAGGTCTGATTAAGGATGACTGAAGCTGGGTCTGATCTATTATAATTACTAATAAGAAAAGAATTTCGGGCGCAAAGTGGGAGACGAAGTAGAAACTTAGCATACTTAAGGAAAACAGATCGAGGTTTACGTTTATCGTACTCGGGAAAAATTCTCCAAAAAGGACTCAGATAAAAAAAAATGAGGGAGTGCAGTTGCATTATAAAGGTGAGCTAAAACTTTTCTGTTGAACCTCAACTTATTTGAAACAAATCTACTATATGCAAAACGGTTTTTTCCCATTATATGGGCACTTCTAAAAAGTCAAGTTTGGTTAATGCTAATGAAATAAATAGGATGAATATAAAATAGTTTATAAACAAATTTGGGCTATATATCTGCACATTAGGGGGGGGGGGTTGTAAAGCATGGCATATATTAAAAACGTAACCAAACCTAGGTACCTTTTCTCCCCCTAAACCCCCAAAAAACAACGGTTTAAATATTGTAAATTCAATGAGAAACCACGCTCTTCGATCAATTTAGATAACAATTACCCGCTTTATGAGTCTCCATCACTGCATACATTCAACTCTCTAAATTAGTCTATAGTCGAGGTGCCCATATAATGGGAAAGTACCTGCAAAACCAATTCGTTTCTTTAGATGCGCGATAAGCAATTGGCGGGTTGTTTTTAGAGTTGAACAGATAGGAAGGCCAAGGTAAGTAATGAAATGGACTGGCTTAACATTTGTATTTCCTAGAGCAATCGTAAAATCATCGGAGACTGATTTCTAATGAAAAAGCAGGATTTCCGACTTTTCTTCGTTAAAGTCTAATCCGAGCTGCTTATACTCATTCTGGAGGATGTTAAAGTTTTCCTGTATACCCGAAACAGTGCAACTCGTACGAAATATATCATCCATGTGTGATATTAACGAAACATCGATACATTGCAGGACACAAATTGTTTTACATCTCTCTTGCCCTCGGATTATTGTACTATTAAAAGCACTAGGAGAAGCTATTGCCCGGTGTAGAGCTCCTGTTTTAACCGGGACAACAGGATTATTTTTTATTTTAAGATCCTGATGCTGATGCGAGAGCTTAAGTTCGGCTTTCAGATTTACATATATATCTTTTAAAGGAAGAAGGGTCTCTTTTTTTTACACCGCGCACTCCCATATCCAATATCAGCTCATCATGAATCAAAGAGTCGAAGGCACGTTGAACATCGTACGCCACGAGGGCCAAACTTTTCCGGCATCAACGAGAATAGATGCTACGGCAGACAACGCATGGCAACAACCCAGACGCGGCTGGAATCCAAACTGTGAGTCCTGGCTATAACACTTATTTTGGACCTCATTAATTATTAAAAGCTCAAATATTTTGGCTTAGGTTGTTAAGGTAAAACTAGGGAAAGCTGAGGGGGTATTGAACTGAATCAAGTTAAACTATATGCTTGCAAGTTGTCTTAAGAGCGTATCAGCAATACTTCTACTGCTACTACTACCATTTTTATTATTGCTACTAATACTGCTACCACTATTACTACTATAACTGCTGCTGCTACTACAACTGCGTCTGCTAATACTACTATTACTACTACTACTGTTACTACTAATCCTACAGCTCCTACTATTGCTTCTACTGTCAATGCTACTGCTACTACTACTATACTATTATTACTACTACTACTACCACCTTTACTATTGTTACTACTACTAATTATCCAACTACTACTATTACTACTACTACTAGTAGTAAGTTATTTCTTTGACTTTTATTAGGTCCCCCATTTGCCTGCGAGTTCAGGGGACTTGTCGGTCAGGGGCCAAACCTAAAAATCTCAGGTAGTCCGCCTGAGACTCTAAGCAGGAAAGCCTAATAGGCTTAGGTCATTTGTTGGCCTGTGAGTCCAAGCAAATTCTGTCCCCCGTTTTGCATACAACTCCATTCGACATTGCCCGTCATGAGTCAACCCAAAAATCTTAATCACCCCTTAGTTCTATGACTATCTACCTTATTTGTGCCCTAGGATGGATGGATGAATGATAGACTATTTATCAACAAATGACATCATTTTTATACAGTCCCGAAAAAGGCTTATGTCAACTTTGCCTCTCGCTCGGACTTTATGTCTTGTCTTTATCTCCAATTAGCCATGGCTTGATGGCAACTTGATTTAATTCAACTTGATTTTAGTTTTGACTTTTATTAACGAATTCTACCATCTTCACGTTGAGGTCGAAAACTTTTAAGACCACCCTCGTATTACAGGTATCGTCTCCTACTTTACATAAATATTGTGGGTACCGGTGTTTTGTATTTGTTGTCTGATGTTTTGCCTGTGAATTTATCTTATCTATCACATTATCTGGTTTTATGTAACTAAAATTTTGGCATTTAGCTTATTCAGGGTTTTAATATAAATTTTGACCTCGGTTTAACATGTCGTTCAGATCAAGATGATTGCTTATAATAGATCATTACTCATAGCATTTGCGGCACAAACAAATTCTCCAGGAGACAAAAAAGTAATTATTGAGTATCCTAGCTTGCTTTAATGGCTATGAAAGTGAATTTTCTTATCCTGGCCAATTGGAACGGCTTTTTCTATGGAAACGGTTAAGCCCATGGATGCTGGCAGGGGAAGGGGGCATAGTCTCTTTTTGGAAACAAGAATACATTTCAGAAAATGTATAAAAATACGAAAATGGAAAATATTTTATTTAATTCTTGATAAAAAAAAAGATAGGAAAAAAACTCCTTGTAGCAATTTTCCCTTGAACTTTCATGGTAGGGTTCATGGTTAAACCTGTTTATTTTTTGATTTTTAAAAGAAAATACTTTTGACTGTTACTCTACTATAGAAGTGGCGATTTTAGAAATAATTTTTTACTTTAATCCACCATAGTTAAGCGTCCATCTTGCAAATTTTAAACCATACTTTGTCCTTGACGTATGTTTTATTTTTTTAGTCCTAGCTGTTGGCTGTTACCCTCAACGTATTAAAATCTTGACTTCTCTCATGGGAATGTAAATTGTTAGTCTTTGATTATACTCTTGTGCCGTGCAGATCCAGGGTGTATATAAATTAAAGAAAAATGGGTTGGCTTCACCCCCCCATTAGATGGTTTACCCCTAATTATGATGGTAAGCCTTTTCTCAAAACCGCCTCTAAATTATCTTGGATTCCTTTTTGGGTTTTCTTTCTGGGAATTTTTGGGTTTTGGATGGATTCAAAATAATGTGTCCCATCTGTATTTTATCGTCAATGCCCAGGGTATCTACAAAAAGCCTCTATTCTTGTCTGTATCTTGTTACTTCTGACACTTCTTCCCAGTCTAGTTACAGGGAGATGTTTAGGGTTTGGCAGTCTGACTGGTAGGAACTTGTTCTCTCTTTTTTGGGGGTTGATGAGGGTGAGTCAAAAAGTCCTTTAAAATGAAAGAGTAAGAAAAAAAAGTCATTATTTCCCAACTACTAAGTGTATTATTACTATTTTGATTAGTTCAGTTTTTCAGTTTTTGATGCGCAAACATTCAGTTTTTGATGCGCAAACAAAAAATAATTCAGTTTTTGAGGGAAGTATCGAGCCTGATCCTCAATAATATCCACAAAAAGGTACAAGCCCGAGGAAATTCGCAAATTTTTTTAAGAGGGAGATAAAGCTCCCAGAAGGCAGTTGAGTTGTCAAAATTCACCATTGTATTCAGCGGGTCCTAGCATCCATTTTAGGAGGTCCCAAGTTTCTATACAAAAAACACGAAATTTCACTATATTTTCCGAAAAAAATGGTAACGGTTACGTGTTTATTTTTTTGGTTGTTTGTTTTTTCCTCTAGGAGTATCCATATCTACATTTTAGTCGTAGAATATCGAGAGAGAGGATACCTGGATGAAAATTAAAAGTTGTAAAATAAGAAAAAAGGTTGTACCACATGGAAGTGCCGACTTTCATGTGGGCACTATATTTATGCAGAATATTTTGCATAAACATGGCCAAGAGGGTGTCGATTTGATGCCAAAACGGTTCAGAGATATTTAATCGATCATAATTAACGAAAACGTATCAATTCAGTTTCTTGGTTTAAGAACTCATACTGCTGCGCAGAGGCACATTCGCTCTTAAACATCCGTTCTGTCGATACATAAGAAACGGTTAACATCGCCAATTATTATATAGCTTCAATTAGCACTGGTGATTTATTTGAATTTTCATGAAATCGTATGTATGTGTGTGGTTTTAGGCGTTTATCCCACCCCCCCCCCCTCTCGGTAAATACCTCCCAACGGAAACCCCCGTGAAAAATCATCCGTTGAAAATACCCTCCCCCCCCCAGGGAAAAACCCCGGAAAATAAATCTTCGTTGAAAGTAAATTATTCTAAAAAAAATTTCCTCAGTGAAAATTCCCCCAAACAATCTCCCTTCCTGCAGAAAACTCTCCCGGGAAAAATGTCTGTGTGTTTCCCAGTAACAAATACTATCTGTAAGCATTGGAAAATTACAAAACTCAAAAAGGCACTTAAACTTCTACAATGGGACTCTCTGATTGTTTTGTAGTTTGGGAAGAAGAGAAATACGTGAAAGGGTGCATTTTAATTCCCAAACATACCAGCTCTCATTGAACCATCAATTAAATACAGAATTAGTTCTAAAGGAGAGACGAGAAGGGTGTGGACGTAGAAATAGATATATGGCCCCCAGGGCCGTAGCCAGGATTTTGTGTGTGTGTGTTTGTGTGTGTGAGGGGGGGGGGGGGGTAGGTACAAAAGAAACTTTAAAAACCGCATCGAAAAAGCTAAATTGACATCTAATCCCTTATGATTTCTGGGAATATTTCTGGTCTACGCTGTTATTGTGAAAGTAAAGGGTAACATTAAATCCCAAAATGAACAGAGTTTATTCCGTATCGGAGGGGGACTGTCCCTTCCACATCCACGCCTCCACCTAATGGTCGAATTAGGTGGTATTGGTTTTATTGGTAGTATTAATAGTATACACATAATGCCTTCTGGCTAGTTCAAAATCTGCCATAACTTACATTTTCAATACATTCCAAATTTGTCGCCTTAATACCCTTAGTGTTAATAGCAGCAGTAGTAGTAGGAGCAGTAGAATTAATAGTAGTTGGCTTAGCTTTAGTGGCTGTAGTAGTAGCAGAAACAGTAATAGTAGTAGCAGTAGTAGTAGTATGAGTAGAAGTAGTAGCATTAGGATGCAAATATTTCCTTCCGGTTAGTTCAACATCCCCCAAAACAAACCCTGTTTGTTTCAGCTTCATGCACTAAACTGTTCCTAAGATGTTGCTTTTACGCCCTTTTGACAACCTGCATACTCCTTGAAAATTTCACCTTCATTCCATTAGGCATAGTTGTAATCAGGGCCATATCCAGGATTTTTTCGAGGGGGGGGGACAAAAAAACACACATAAAAAATTTATTATATTCATTTTTGATAAGTGTCTTACGAGTCGAACAAACATTTCGGGGGGGGGTGAAACCCCTTAACCCCATGGATACGGCCTTGGTTGTAATAGTAGTCAGAGTAGTAGTAATGGTATTACTAGTAGCAGTATTAATCGCAGTAGCAGTACTCCTAGTAGCAATAGTAGTATTAACGTGTTGCATTTTGGTCAGTTGAACACCTCTAACAAAGTTCTGGAAGTTTAAACTTAATACAATTATCTATTGCTATGACATTGCTGATATGTCCTTTTAAAAACCTGTATATTCGTATACTTCTTGATATTTTCATCTCAATGCTCTTAGCCTTACAAGTAGTGATAATAGAAATAGCAGTTGAAGTAGTACTAGTAGTAGTAGCAGTAGTAAATGTAGCAAAATTAGTAGTAACGTTTATATATTGCCTTTTGGTCATATGATCTTCCCCTTTAAGCATTCTCTGAAAGTTCCAACTTAGTACCCAGGCCAATTTTCGAGATACAATCTTTTGACAATGTACATACACGTAGCATCTTTTCTCAATATCGTAAATAAAGTAGTGTGGTACTGGTAGTGGTAGTAGTATAAGTGGCTGTAATAGTAGTGACAGCATGCGAATATTGCCTTTTGGTCAGATGATCTTCCCCTTTAAGCATTTTCTGAAAGTTCCTGCTGAATACCCAAACCTACTTTCTAGATACAATCTTTTGACAATGTACATGTACATAGCATCTTTTGATTTAGTTCAAATTTCCCCTCAATATTTTAAATCGAATAGTGTGGTAGTAGTACATGTAACAGTAACAGTGATGATAGCTGTAGTAGTAATGGTAGAATGCAAAAAATTCTTTTTGGTCGTCTCCCTTATCATTTCCTGAGTTCCAAATCAATAAGTAACCAAACTCCCTTATAAGTTCCAAATCAATATACTCAATCATTCCTTAGTTACGCCCTTTTGACAATGCGTATACGCATATTGTGTCTTAATTTAGTTCGACACCCTTCTCAACATTCTCTGAAAGGATTACTTGAATGGCCTTTGTCTTTTTGGAAAGCAAAGTTCAAAATACATATATTTTTCAATAACATATACTGTATGTAAACCACAGTTTATATAATTATCCAGTAAGCTTATCGCAGATCATTTCTGGTCTTCGTTCTCGGTGCGAACAAAAAGCTCCTCCCACTTCTTTCTGCATTAGCGGGTTAGTCTGTTTCCGATTGTTTCCAACAAAGTGCATTATTCGTAATAGCGGGTTTCCACTTGTTTCCGATTAGATGACAGTCTGACTTGTCTACCCGTGAAAAGATCTGATGCCGCCTATGTTTCTATCTGCAAAAACGTTCTCTGGAGCACTCGCACCATGGTCCGGGTTTTTATAATGGGTGAGATAGGGAAAGATCATACTGGATAATTATATAAACTGTGATGTAAACAATGAATAAATTGCCCTGAGGACTGTGGAGAGGTTGACATCCCCAAAGACATAATTACATGATCTTTCAACAATTCTGAACAGAATAGTTCTCTCAAATTATCGATTACATGTTTTTTGGGGAATGATGGGCTGGTGGGGGGGGTGGTTACCCTCCATTTACTTCTGAATCTTAAAAAGGGCACTAGAAATTCCGACTTCCAATCAGAAGATATATATATATATATATATATATATATATATATATATATATATATATATATATATATATATATATATATATATATATATATATATATATATATATATATATATATATATATATATATATATATATATATTTATATATATATATATATATATATATATATATATATATATATATATATATATATATATATATATATATATATATATATATATATATATATATATATATATATATATATATATATATATATATATATATATATATATATATATATATATATATATATATATATATATATATATATATATATATATATATATATATATATATATATATATTCTTTCAAAAAAGGTTGGTCGGGAATTAAATTCAGAAGAAGACTTAAACAGTTTTTATTTCTAATTATTCGATAAGAAAAGAAACGTTAAATAAGGAAAAAATGAAAAGTTAATCAGTAACATGATTTAGATAAAATTATCAGATGTATACTCACTTCAATAATAAAAAAATATGACAAAAATTATAAGCTTAAGATAAGCTTTAGTTGGGGTGCAATAACTATGTTACAATCTCAAAGGAGCCAGATTCTCTTGTTTTAGTCAAACGATAAAGGTGTAAAAAATTGAAAGCAATTACCAACCTTTAAGAAAAAAAATAAATAATGAACAAGGATTGAGAGATCACTAGAAAGAGTATAGAAAAGGGGGAAAAAACAAGATGTAAAATTTTATCCCATAAGGAAATCTAGTTAAATAGTGTAATTTTTTAACTTTTGCGGAAAAAGCTACCCTAAATTTGAAGGGACTGCTACCCGCCTATCCGCAAACTTCTGCGTTAAAGATTTACTTGTACCTTAGTGAAAACAACACACATTTTTTAAAGTATGCTTTCCAAAACAATTTTTTAGAAAATGAAATTGCTTGATTTTTTTCTATTTGCTAGTTTTCAGTTACATCGAAAACATTTGAGGTTTATAGAATAGGTAAATACGACGCCTGTATTTGCAACTGATAATATTCATTGCAGTTTAATAAGATGCCACTAAAGGAGAAATTTAACCGTATCGTAAAGAGCAGGTTGTTGAAAGAGGGGCTATTACATCTAGTTTAGTTTCGATTTATTTCAAGTTTTACGGTATTTTTTGTCATACGATATTTTGTGATTCCATCTAATTTCTTTCTGCTTTTATTTTGTTAATTGAAACAATTATACAATGCATAATGATGTGCTTATGAATTTAAGATAGCTTGGTGCAAAGTGTGCCCATGGAAAATAATGTATTTTCTAAAGTAATTTCGATGCTTCTGCCAGATGGCTACTTTATAATTTTTCATGATGACATTTCAGCTCTGCTTTGTATATAATTTCTAAAAATAGTTGGCTTTTAAGGCATAATTTTGTGGTTAATTAAATAAAAACTAAATTTATAAATTTAGTTTGAATTCATTTTTTTAGTTTTAATTAAAAGACTTTAAAATCAGTTTTAATTAACCTTTTTGATTTTCTTTGAGATTTCGTTTGATGGATCACGTATACAAAATTTAGGGGAGTAGGGGAATGGTGGTACAACATAAATTGGAGATTCTATACGGAAGTTTACGTATTTTTTTTTTTTGGGGGGGGGGGGGTTTTTGGACCCTCATTTTTAAGTAACAACACTATACTTTACAAATGATCCCAACCAGTAAAGTCACCCAAATGGAACTTGCAAATTACTGTCTAGAAAAATTTTTCACTTTATTGTGGATTTAAATTAAAAAAAAGTTTTTTTACTGAAAGTAAGGAGCGACATTAAAACTTAAAACGAACAGAACTTGTTCTGTATATGAAAGGGGCTGTCCCCTCCTCAATACCTCGCTCTTTACGCTAAATTTTTTTATTGTTTAGAAAATAAAGTTGTGTGACAGATTCAAACTTTAGCGTAAAGAGCGAGGTATTGAGGAGGGGACAACCCCTTTCATATACGGAATAATTTCTGTTTGTTTTAAGTTTTAATGTCCCTCCTTACTGTCAGTTAAAAAAACTTGTTTTTTTATTTAATTTTTGAACATTTTTGAATTAATAAAGCTTTGATTTTGGCTCACCGTACATGAATAATTAAAACGAAATTTGCATATTAATTTTACTTTTTTGGCTAAATGGATTTCTCGAAATTTTGTTCTGACGTAACTTAAGAATTAACTTACGTAACGAACTTCTATATTCATATGTTTTATTACTTATATTAGGGAGTTTGCCCCTTCGTCGATACCTTGCTCTTTACGCTAAAGTTCGAGTTTTTTTCGAATCACAAACCCCTGAATCACAAAGGCCGGTTAATTAGAATAGATAGCTCTTTTTTGAAACTACTAAAAAAACTTTAGCGAAAAGGGCGAGGCATTGACTAGAGGAAAACCCCCCCCATATACACAATAATTTTTGTTTGTTTTAAGTTTTAATGTTGCTCCTTACTTTCAGTTGAAAAAACTTGTTTTTTAATTTAATTTCTGATCGTTTTTTAAATAATGCTGGGAAATCCCTTCCCCCAAGAAAACATCCTCCATGGAAGTATCCTCCCCCGTAACCCCCTCCTCCGACACCCCCCTCCATCAGGAAAAAATCCCTCCTGAAACGTCCTTATACTTCCCATTAACCAATACTATATGTAAACAGTGGGCAAAGTTCATAACTTTCAGCCCTCCTCTCGGGAACTGTGGGGGATTAAGTCATCCTCAAAAACATATTTATTAGATTTTCGACTATGCTGAACAAAATGGCTATCTCAAAATTTAATTTGGGTTACTTTGGGAAAGAAAGAGCATGGGAGGGGCCAAGATGCCCTCCATTTTTTTGGTCACTTGAAAAGGCCACTAAAACTTTTAATTTCCGTTCAAATGAGCCCTCTTACGATATTCTATGACTGCTGGATCTTTTCATTATTCCCTGATTCTATTGACGTATCTATGGGTATCAAAATTCCGGTTTTTATTCCGGAGTTTCGGTTACTATTGAGCCAGGTCACTCCTTACTTACAGTTCGTTACCACGAACTGTTTGAAAATGCCGTCACGTTACGTAGTATGTTATCGGGAGTTGGGGGGAGGGGGCTAGATATAAGGTATTTATAGTCACGAAATAATTGGTCATATCATATTTTCTGCTTGACATGGTTTTGACTCTTTTTGGGTCCAAGTGTTTGTATTTGCTATACAGAGGGCCGAAAGAGGAACTTTGTTGCTGTGCAATATTTTTGCTACTGAAGCTAGTCCAACCTAAGGATTCTATGAAAATTACTTCGTCACGCCCATCTGTAGACAAAAAAAAAAAAAAAAAACAAGAAAGAATTACTCTGAAGAAAATTAAAAATTTTGCATTATTGTGGCTAGATGACTAAAATTTCTTTTCTAAGTTTCCAGATATATTTCATGATAGAATTCCCATGAAAAGGAGGTTTTACTTTTTTTCTTAAAATTTACCTCAAATTTCTAAAAATCATGCAAGCTTTCATATGCCAATAACTTTTATATGGCATTGGAGACTAATAGTTATTACATTTTTGAAATCAACGTGAAAAGAAGACTCAACTATGCAGTTTCTTTTTCTTAATGCCAATTTTAGAACTAAAACTTGCTATGGGCGATGTACTTGCTGGTCTTTGCCACGAACAGCTAAAGTTTTCTTGCAACCTTCAGTTATGAGGGCTAAGGAAATGAGAAGTTTAAATGACTTTAACCAGGGTTGGACTTGCTCTGAGAGAAGAGTAAGAGCCACGAAATATTGCTTATGTTTCTAATGCTGGTAAAACCAGGCCGTCGGGGCCGTATCCAAGATTTTGATCCGGGGGAGTAGGGTATTTTTTTGAAGGGTGGTGTTTTAAATAAAAAAAACTTCAAAAAACACATCAAAAATTTGTTTACATACACTTTTGTTACGTTTTTACGAGTTGGACAAACATTTCGGGAGAGTTCCAACCCCTGGATACGGCCTTGAAGACCGTAATCCCATCTCATTTTGCCTTTGGTCTTTATTGCTAAGATTTGAAGACTCTCATTAGAAGTAAAAGGTTTGGGCTATTAAAAGAACCTTTCGAGGGTCCCAGACACCGCTACGAAAGAAAATGATCCACTGAACTCCTGCCCGTAGCTAGTGTGGAAATATACAACGCTGTATAACTGTTAGTTATACTGTATAAACATTTAACAGTTCATTTCTATGGATCATACCTTATGAGAACCTTATTCCTCAGCCCTTAGTTTAGTAAGAGATTTTTTTTTATAATAATATAAACGTTTTTCTTCAAATATCTACATTGCTGGATATTAAATCATAGTACCCTGATTGTACTCAATAAAATATGAATTTTAATATAAATATGTTGAACAAATTTGTTTCTAAAGTGAGCTTTTCATAAGATTTTATTTTCAGGGATTAGGTGGCTTCTTGTTAGCAACTGGTTTGTGGTCATTACTGGATCCTAATATTCCCTTAGATATACAAGCATCACCGAGTTTAGCTCTCGCAACATTTGCAATCATTGGCACTGGTGCAACTCTAGTTTTTGTCGGTTTTCTGGCTTGCATCGGGGTCATCAAAGAAGTAAAAGTAGCTGTATGCATAGTAAGTACTTTTGTCATTTTTGAATTATTCATCAACTAAAACAATAATTACTCAATTCTAACGGCAGATACCTCATTTACAATTCAAGAGGCTAGTTTATTTATTTCCTAATTCAATTGTGAAACGAACCAGAGCTCTGCGAGACAGTATTTGAATCGAAGCTGACATAAGTTGCAAAATCGGATGATGTAAATTTTAAATGTAATTGAGGCGAAACTTGGGGACTTGGAATATATTTACGTACTTATCTTCCTTTGGCTCCACATTTTATTTTTTTACTTATTGTGTTCTCATATGAACCATATTCTAAACACCGAAATTCAGCATCCTGTGCCTCGATAGAAAATCGAAGGTACGTACCCCCCCCCCTCGAACTCCACAATGGGGGCTACTGGATGCAGTACAAAACAATACAGCGTTGTTTCTTTTTTTTATCCTGTACTGTAAAAAAAAATCTCTTATTGTTTTACGTACCTTCTCATCGGTCTTTTCTCATGTTTATTCAAAACAAAAACAAGATTTTTTCAAATAAAAATGATGAGTGATATTTAAACTTAAAACGATGAAAATTATTTCAAAAGTGACCAAGGGCAACCCCTCCTGAAGTCCCTATTTTTGCGCTAAAATCGTTTAGGGTACCAAAAGTATTTATAAAGGGAACAAACGAATTTCATGGATATTAATAAGTGTTTTATTTAACAATTGCCCTGTTAAATATTTGACTGAAAAATTTGCCGCTTAAATAAATGCGTATCAGTAAACTCTTCCATTCTTGATACATAGGAAAAATATTTTTATCCCATATCAATTGCCCTTGTCTTTAAGCCGTCATTCTTAAAACATTATCCAAGCGTAAAGAACGGGGGTTTAAGGATGGGCGACCCCCTCATGTGTAAAATTATCTCTTTTCTTGAAACACTTCTCTTTAAAGGCTCCAAAACATTGACCTAAAACAATTTTTGTGGCTTAAGTAGCCTCAGTCCCAAACCCGTCCAGGGAGGGTAAGGGTTTTGACCCCCACCCGGGGGCTGAGCTTAGGCAACGAGTAGGTACTATTTGAAAGATGAAGATGGCTTCAAACGGTTGTTTGCCTAATATTTCAAACAAATTAATGGTCCTATGTCAATTCTAAATTATTGGTCAACCTTCTTAGGACCATAGGCGGGCGTGCCTTGTTTGCCTCTCATTCCAGGCAGTATAACGGTCCTACGCCAATTTTAAATTCTTGGTCAACCTGCCTGAGACTCTAGACTAGGCCGGCGTGCCTTTCCAAAAACTAACCTGACAAGTATTTGTCCAATAAGAGAGTCATACTTACTCCCGCCATTTACCCGTGCAGCCATTTACACATTTGCCTTTCAATTACTTGGACTATATGTCTGGGTTTTTCTCTTTCTATCTACAATCAGGGTTGCCAACTGGACATATTTTATGTCCAATGGACATATTCCTGTGTGCCGGGACACAATGACATAATAGGGCAAAAAAGGGACATTTTAGAAATTTGGGACATAAAAGAGACATATTTTGCAAATTTATGACATATTTCCCCACTGGATAGATATTTTTATATAAGAAAATATCATTTTTCATCAAATTAGTATTAGAACTACTTGTCTAGCACTAAATTTACTTAATTACTTATTTTCTACTAATTTTTACAAACGTTATTTTTTTACAAACGTAATTATTTTTCGGAGCTGCTTGCTCTTTACCGCAGACAATTCTATGCAAATACTCTTGAAATTATTTAAAAGTTTGTATTCTTTCATCTATAAACGATTTTATTTCTTCTTGCTTCTACGCTACAGTCAAGATAATAGTGGGTGTATCCCATTTGAGCGCTTGCCCATGTGAGCGCCATGGCGCGCAAATGGGAATTTCCTATTTGCGCGGCGTATTTTAATTAGTTCAGTTGTGTCCCATTTGAGCACCAGATAATATTTTGCGTTTCCTCTTCATGTTGAAAATCGCTCTTCTCTTATCCAAGTCCGAAATTGAACTGAACTGAGCTAACAATCTTGCACCCTCTTATAACATTTACTTCGAGCGCCCATTAATCCTAATTTACGATGCAAGGTCAGGTGACCTAATTGCGTAAGCGATTGCACAACCGTTTACCCACAAAATGCAATAGGATTTAGTGTGGGAGCATATTTTTTTACCCTCTTATAACAAGTATTTAATGATGCCAGGAACAATATTTCTGGTTAGTATTAATAAGTCAGTTTGACAATGAAGAGCTCCAAGAATAAACAACTGCTAGAACACGACGGTTTCGTCTACAGATTCGATAAGCCGATTTCTGGAGGAAGAAAGAAGAGCTGGAGATGCATGAAGATGGGATGTCTCGGGCGGTTACACACTGATTCCAGCGACGGCTCACCAGTTTCAGTTGGTACGCACGACCACAGCGCTGATCCTCTGCAGACCCAGCAGTACAAATTCCGGTCAGACCTTCGAAGCGAGTCAGCCCGTACTACTCGTCCGATTCCCGCTATCTACGACGGCCAGGTCGCAAGTGCTGCTGCCAGTGGGCTGAGTGCTTTGCCTCAGTTACCCTATAAGCACGTGAAGTCGTCCATGTACAGATCACGAAACAAGCTGATACCACCACTGCCCGCTGATACTATATCCGTACCGACGCCCTTGCCCCAGGCTTTCAGTGAGACGTCTGCAAACCAGAGATTCCTCCTCTTTCAGCTTCAAAATAACGCTGCGATTTGCTTTGCAACCGACGAGTCGTTAAGTCTGCTTGAACGAAGCCCGGCATGGTATATGGACGGCACCTTCGACTCAGCTCCTTCCCCAGTCGGCCAGTTGTTCACCGTTCACGTTTTCTTCGGCGACAAGCAACTTCCCGCTGTCTTCGTGCTCATGGAGAGCAAGTCTGCGCAGCTTTACAACGACGTCTTCAGCGAGCTGATCCTACAGGCTGCGATGAAAGGAGTGACACTTCGCCCGACGACCGTCGTCTCTGATTTTGAGACCGGTCTGCTGACATCCGTGAAGCAAGTTTTTCCGGCCGCCAAGCACCGTGGGTGTTACTTCCACTTTTGCCAAGCAGTAATCAGAAACTTGGGGCGTCACTCAGTCCGTGAGCTGTACATGACCGATGCAGACTTCAACCTCTACGTTCGAAAGCTTCTGGCTCTGGCGTTCCTACCTCCAGCGATCGTCAGAATCAATTCTGGTCCAATCATTTCTCACATCGTTCGTACCTGGCCTTCGGCTCGTCCGTTTGTCACTTACTTCAGCCGTCAGTGGTTCGACCAATGTCCTCCTCATTTCTGGTCAGTCTACGGCATCCAGCGAAGGACAAACAACGACCTCGAATCATGGCACATGCGGTTTAACCGAAGAGTCGGTCGCTACCACCCGAACTTGTGGCAGTTTATCTCTTTCCTGAAGGAAGAACAAGCAGTCGTCGATTCTGCAAGGACACAGCTACTCCCGGGTCATGTCATCCATCGGACGAACAAGAAGTAGGCAAGGCTGA
Source organism: Artemia sp. Qi Xiang Cuo (assembly GCF_049724085.1). NCBI lineage: Eukaryota > Metazoa > Arthropoda > Branchiopoda > Anostraca > Artemiidae > Artemia > Artemia sp. Qi Xiang Cuo. Next base: position 78,097,300 of record NC_142797.1, on the reverse strand, counting down.
ACGAACGACTCGAAAAGCTGTCGACGGAGTACAGGGCTGGAACTCGAACAGCAGACGAGCTTCTCTTGGGTGTCGCACATAACATTTCGCCGGATGTGTGATATTAGCAGTTTTTGTTTGTATTTTTACCAATATATTAATTTGAATTATCCGTTTTTGGCACGATTTTTGGGTGATTTCGTTCCATTTCTAAACGATCGTTGTGAAATAACTCTAAAAAAAGAGCCGAATATTTCGACTTGACCAGCAAGCCTTCTTCAGCGGCAATCAGTTCTTACCCTATGAACGTGCGTAAAATCTTCACTTATATTCTTCACAAGCTTAACAAACGTTTAGCTTCTTAACTCTCAGTACAGAGTTATTTCACAACCATTGACCCAATAAAATCCTCAGTTTTGTTCGTTGTCTTCGTGTCAATAAATATTTCTACAGGTCAATGTGGCAGCAAACCACGCTTCATCCACCGCAAAATCACAATTTTGGGTTTGGCGCTCAAATGGTACTCCGTGGCGCTCAAATGGGAACAAAATTCCGTGGCGCTCAAATGGAACAAAATTCCGTGGCGCTCAAATGGGAAAGCGCTCAAATGGGAACACCCCATAATAGGCAAGCAGGCACCTTTTTCGATAACAATGGCTTCCGGCATTCAGTAGTCAGGCAAAAACATCTATCTATTTATCAAGTATTACTAACTAAAAATGAAAAGTTACCATAGCAAAAGAAAAAAAATTAGATTCTTGATGATCTGCAATCAATTTCGATATCAATAGATGTACCAAAAAATTAGTTTATTGTGCTGACTCCAAATATATAGTATTTTTTAAGTTTAGTGTTACCCATTAGTGGGCCTGACAAAAATATACCAAATTTTCGAAAAAGGTGAAAACACCCCATAAAAGTTAAAGAATTTTAATGGAAATCACGCCATCAGATTCGGCGCATCAGAGAACCCCACTGTAGAGGTTCCAAGCTTATATCTATAAAAATGAAATTTTATAGTGTTTGCCAGAAGAAGCATTATGGATTCATGTTCATTTGTTGTTATTGCTTTTTCCAGGGGCGATCAAATCGAACCAATGGTACTAGAATTTCGCAAGAGAATTTCGCAAGTTCAAACGAAAATTTAAAGTTCTATTGACATTTTTAAGTGACCAAAATATTGGAGGACAACTAGCCCCCGTTCCACGCCCTTTTTTCCTGAAAGTTGTCTGATCAAAATTTTGAGATAGCATATCAATAGATATGTCTGGAGATGATATGACCCCTCAGAACCACCAGAGGAAGAACTGCAAGTTATCAAATTTTTCCATTGTTTACATATAGTATTTGTTATAGGGAAGTATACCGACATTTTCCAAAGGAGGAAGGAGATCTTCTGGGGATGGATTTTCTATGAGGAGAATTTCCCATTGGGATGGAAGTTTCTGGGGGGGGGGGGGTGAACTCTTCAGGGGAAATTTTACATGGGGAGAATTTACCAGAATTTGTATACAGAATGTGTGTTATTTGTCTTTTTTCTCGTTATTGATCCCATTGTACATGTGGAGAAACTTTAAGGGAAATGTCAGGGGGAAGTTTTCATCGGAGTTACAATTCTTTTGGGATCTTTTTTTTTGGGGGGGGGCTTTTCCACGGGGAGAAATTTCCCTGGGGGAATTATAACCAGGAGAAATTCTCTATGGGAAATTTTTAGGGGATAAAATATCCAGGGGGGGGGGTATTTTTCAAACATGGATATTCTCCAATGACCTTAAAAAGGAACAGAAACTAAATGAATGCAAGTCTTTCTTCAACTAAAAGTATGGCAAGGAGTATTTTTCAAGCAGAATCGTAAGCAAACAAATTTCTGGGAAGGATTTGCAGCAGGGATGGAATTGTCCGGGGGTAATTTCCCAGCGGAAGAATTGTATATGGGAGGAACTTTATATAGAGGAATTTTTCGTGGGGAAATTTTCCACAGAGGGGGTGGATTTCTTAAGATGATATGAAAAACGATCATAAATAAATACAAAAGCTAGTTTTTTCTACCGAAAGTAAGGAGCAACATTAAAACTTAAAACGTACAGAAATTATTAGTAGGGAAGCCATAACGACTCCCGAGGGGCACCACTGTTGCCATCTATAATTGAGTCTAACGCCGACAGGACATAATTTATTCAAGGATTATTGATCGAGTCTAATGGGGTCAAAGCCCCCTTTTTCAAGGTCGATTTATTTGTTGTTTCTATGTGTAATGACTCCGGGACGAAGTTTGCACATGCGCATTGAATTCTAACGGGACAATGTATTGATCGACTCAAGGGGAACTAGATTTCTGAGAAATTGATTACATAATCTGACGGTGAATTACTGATCCACAAAGGGAATTAAGAAACAATATGGCTTCTCTGATCTTTAGGTCTGGGAGATAAATTAATATTCTATTTTTAAATATGGCTTCTCCGGTCTTTAGGTCAGAGAGATAAATTGATATTCTATCAAAGCCATAATAGTACAAGTAGGAACACCTTAGAGATGAAGAGATTAACGCAGGATTTTTTTTCTGGGAATTTCAAATGTGACAGCGCAGGGATGCCAAAACAAAAGGAACACGCAGAAATTACATTTAGGGATTATTTGGGCGAAACCGTTTGAGACATTTTAGAAGATGATTTAGGCAAAACAGTTTCACACATTTTAGAAGATGATTTTAGAAGATTATTTGGGGTGAAACTCTGCGGTGGATATAATACACAAGTTCCATTTGAACAGTGTTGTGAAGTCCTCTACCCCAACCCCAAAGGGCCCCATCCCCCCGGGCCACCAAAGGGTCCCATCCCTCCGGGACACCAAAGCGCCCCTCCCACGGGCCCCCTGAGCCTCCCAAAGGCCCCCCAGGGCTCCCAAAGGCCCCCAAACCATTTTTTTAGTACTTTTTTTTGCGCACTTCAGACACAGAAGGACCCCTCTCACCCACGACTTTTTGGATCCCCTCGAATATATTTTTTCAAAACAAGTTATTTACTTAATGTTCTTCCTAAAACCATTTTGCAAGTTGAACTACTCATCTTTTTCACACACAACTTTATTTCACGGCTTTTTACATACCCCAACACCAAGCGATTCTTTTCAAAGGCTTTATTATATCTTTCCAGAATAATTTATTTACGTAATGTCCTTCCTAAGCATATTTTACAAGCTGAAGTACTCATCTTTTTCACACACAACTTTAATTTACGGCTTTTTGAATACCCCAACACAAAGCAATACTCTTCAAAAAGATTTATTGTATCTTTTCAGAACAATTTCCTTACCTAATGTCCCTCCTAAACCAACTTTACAAGTTGAAGTACTCATCTTTTTCACCCACAACTTTACTTTACGAATTTTTGCATACCCCAAAATCAAGCAATACATTCAAAAGGCTTTCTTATATCTTTTCAGAACAAGTTCTTTTCTAAATGTCCCTCCTAAACCAATTTTACAAGTTGAAGTACTCACCTTTTTCACCCGCAACTTTACTTTACGACTTTTTGCATACCCCAACACCAAGCAATACTTTTCAAAAGGCTTTATTATATCTTTTCAGAACAAGTTCTTTACGTAATGTCACTCCTAGACTAATTTTAGAAGCTGAAGTACTCATCTTTTTCACCTACAGCTTTACTTTACGGCTTTTTGCATACCCCAACATCAAGGAATACTTTTCAAAAGGCTTTATTATATCTTTTCAGAACAAGTTCTTTTTTATTGTCCTTCCTAAACCAATTTTACAAGTTGAAGTACTCATCTTTTTCACCCAAAACTTTACTTTACGACTTTTTACACATCCAAACACCAAGCAATACTTTTCAAAAGGCTTTATTATATTTTTTCAGAACAAGTTCTTTACGTAATGTCCCTCCTAAACCAATTTTACAAGTTGAAGTACTCATCCTTTTCACCACAACTGTACTTTACGAATTTTTACATACCCCAACATCAAGCAATACTTTTCAAAAGGCTGTTTTATATCTTTTCAGAACAAGTTTTTTTCTTAATTTCCTTCCTAAACCAATTTTACAAGAAAAGTACTCATCTTTTTCACCCACAACTTTACTTTAGGGCTTTTTGCATACCCAACACCAAGCAATACTTTTCAAAAGGCTTTTTTATATCTTTTCAGAACAAGTTCTTTACGTAATATCCCTCCTAAACCAATTTTACAAGTTGAAGTACTCATTCTTTTCACCACAACTTGACTTTACGACTTTTTACATACCCCAACATCAAGCCATACTTTTCAAAAGGCTTTATTATATCTTTTCAGAACAAATTCTTTGCATAATGTCCCTCCTAAACCAATTTTACAAGTTGGAGTACTCATCTTTTTTACCCACAACTTTACTTTACGGCTTTTTGCATATCCCAACCCAAGCAATACTTTTCAAAAGGCTTTATTATATCTTTTCAGAACAAATTCTTTACATAATGTCCCTCCCAAACCAATTTTACAAGTTGAAGCACTCATCTTTTTCACCACAACTTTACTTTACTGCTTTTTGCATACCCCAACATCAAGCAATACTTTTCAAAAGGCTTTACTATATCTTATCAGAACAAGTTCTTTTCTTAATGTCCCTCCTAAACCAATTTTACAACTTGAAGTACTCATCCTTTTCACCCAAAACTTTACTTTACGGCTTTTTGCATATCCAAACACCAAGCAATACTTTTCAAAAGCCTTTATTATATCTTTCCATAACAAGTTCTTTCTTAATGTCCCTCCTAAACCAATTTTACAAGTTGAAGTACTCATCCTTTTCACCCACAACTTTACTTTACAACTTTTTACATACCCCAACATCAAGCAATACTTTTCAAAGGTTTTATTATATCTTTTCAGAACATGTTCTTTACGTAATGTCCCTCCTAAACCAATTTTACAAGTTGTATTATCCAATCATTTTCACCCACAACTTTACTTTATGACTTTTTACATACCCCAACATCAAGCAATACTTTTCAGAAGGCTTTATTATATCTCTTCAGAAAAAGTTCTTTACGTAATGTCCCTCCTAAACCTATTTTACAACTTGAAGTACTTATCCTTTTCACCCACAACTCTACTTCGCGGCTCTTTGAATACCCCAACACCGAGAAATTCTTTTCAAAAGGCTTTATTATATTTTTTCAGAAAAAGTTCTTTTCTTAATATCCCTCCTAAACCTATTTTACAAGTTGAAGTACTCATCCTTGTCACCCACAACTTTACTTTACGACTTTTGCACATCCCAACATTTTTCATAGAAGATAGAAAAAGTTATACATTGATTGTGAAAAGTTGGCTCAATTCGGAATTACAAAAGAACTTACAGATCAATTCTGTTTTTCAAGAAATAAAAATGTTACACTTCAGTTCTTAATTTCTCAAATGACATAAAAATTTAAAGTTCTGTTCTAAATTTTTCCGTGGAAGATAGGAAAAGTTATACAATGATTGTGAATATTTTCCATGAAGATAAAAAGTTTCACTCTAATTCTAAATTTTTATAATTTCACTTCATATTTTTCTCAGAGATGAAAAAATTTAAAGTTCTGTTCTAAATTTTATCCTAGATACATCGATTCAGAATTTTTCCTAAAAGAAGAGAAAAAGTTCAGCTTTAATTAAATATTTCTCAAAGAAGTGAAGAAAACTTCAAGTTTTGTTTCAAATTTTTCGTAGAAGATAGAAAAAAGTTATACTTTGATCGTGAATATTCGTCATGACGATAAGGAGCTACACTTTAATTCTGAATTATCTCAAAGAAGTGCAAAATGTTTAAGTTCTCTTCTAAATTTTCTTGAAGAAGAGAAAAATTTAGCACAATACAGAAATTTCATTCAAAAATTATGAAAAAATGGTAAGTAGGTAACAAACTCTATTGAATTCACCTCATGAATACACAATGCAGAAGTTTCTTTCAAGAAATTATGAAAAATTGTAAATAAGTAACAAGCTCGTTCTTGGATTCACCTCTTGGACACGCAATATTGAAATTTCATTCAAGTAAATTATGAAAAAATTGTAAGTAAGTAACAAACTCTTTCGTGAATTCACCTCTTGGATACACAATACGGATATTTCATTCAAGAAATTATGAAAAAATTGTAAGTAAGTAACAGTCTCTCTCTTGAATTCGCCTCCTGGATACATAATACAGAAATTTCATTCATGTAATAATGAAAAAATTGTAAGTAAACACCGAAATGCAGAAATTTCATTCAAGATATTATGAAAAAAATGTAATTAGGTAACAAACTCTTTCTTGAATTCACTTCTTGGACCCACAATACAGAAATTTCATTCAAGAAATTATGAAAAAATTGTAAGTAGGTAACGAACTCTTTTTTGAATTCATCTCTTGGATGCACAATACAGAAATTACATTTAAGAAATTATGAAAAAATTGTAAGTAAGTAACAAACTTCTTCTTGAATTCACCTCTTGAATACACATTACAGAAATTTCATTCAAGAAATTATGAAAAAATTGTAAGTAAGTACCAAACTGTTTCTTGAATTCACCTCTTGAATACACAATACAGAAATTTCATTCATGAAATTATGAAAAATTGTAAGTAAGAACCAAAACGCAGAAATTTCACTCAAGAAATTATGAAAAATTGTAAGTAGGTAACAAACTATTTCTTGAAGTCACCTCCTGAATACACAATACAGAAATTCCATTCATGAATTTATGAAAAAATTGTAAGTAGCTAACAAATTCTTTATTGAATTCACCTCTTGAATAAAGAATACAAAAATTTCGTTCAAGAAACTATGAAAAAATTGTAAATAAGTACCAAACTCTTTCTCGAATTCACCTCTTGAATGCACAATACAGAAATTTCATTCATGAAATTATGGAAAAATTGTAAGTAAGAACCAAAATGCAGAAATTTCATTCAAAAAATTATGAAAAATTTTAAGTAGGTAACAAACTCTTTCTTGAATTCGCCTCTTTGATACACAATACAGAAATTTCATTCAAGAAATTATGACAAATTGTAAGTAGATAACAAACTCTTTCTTGAATTCATCTCTTGGATACACAATACAGAAATTTCAATCATGATACTATGAAAAAATTGTAAGTAAGTAACAAACTTTTTCTTGAATTCATCTCTGGAATACAAAATACAGAAATCTCATTCATGAAATTATGAAAAAATTGTAAGTAAGAATCAAAATGCAGAAATTTCGATACACAATACGGATATTTTATTCAAGAAATTATGAAAAATTGTAAGTAGGTAAAAAAAACTCTTTATTGAATTCACCTCCTGAATACATAATGCAGAAATTTCTTTCAAGAAATTATGAAAAAATTGTAAGTAAGTAACAAGTTCTTTACTGAATTCACCTCTTGGATACACAATATGGAAATTTCATTCAAGAAATTATGAAAAAATTGTAAGTAAGTAACAAACTCTTTCTTGAATTAACTGCATTCACGTTAGGTTCATTTAGGTTCACTTAGCGTGGCGCACCACGCTAAGTGAACCTAAATAAACCTAACGTGAATGCAGTTACTGGAAAAAAGGGTGGTATTGTTGGTTGGCTGCAGGTGCCCGGGTGAAGGAAAAATCAGTTGTGCTGCCACCTATACCTTAATTGAAATAGATGGTAGCACTTGCTCTAGTAAAAAAAAAATGAACCTAGCTTTTTGCATGTCTCTCTCACTAGGCCACCTGGTGCGAATTCAAGAAAGAGTTTGTTACTTACTTACATACAATTTTTTCATGATTTCATGATTGAAATTTTCGTATTGTTTATTCAAGAGGTGAATTCAAGAAAGAGTTTGTTAGGTACTTACAATTTTTTCATAATTTCATGAATGAAATTTCCGTATTGTGTATCCAAGAGGTGATTTCAAGAAAGAGTTTGTTAGCTACCTACAATTTTTTCATAATTTCTCGAATGAAATTTCTGTATTGTGTATCCATGAGGCGAATTCAAGAAAGAGTTTGGTATTTACTTACAATTTTTTCATAATTTCTTGAATGAAATTTCTGTATTGTGTATTCAAGAGGTGAATTCAAGAAAGAGTTTGTTAGCTTCTTACATTTTTTCATAATTTCATGAATGAAATGTCTGTATTGTGTATCCAAGAGGTGAAATCAAGAAAGAATTTTGTTACTTACTTACAATTTTTTCATAGTTTCTTGACTGAAATTTCCATATTGTGTATCCAAGCGGTGAATTCAGTAACGAACTTGTTACTTGCTTAAAATTTTTTCATAATTTTTTGAAAGAAATTTCTGCATTGT
>NC_142797.1:77990646-78088527 GCF_049724085.1 Artemia sp. Qi Xiang Cuo | reverse complement strand
AAATATTCCAACTCTTGCATTTCAACGAAAGAAATTCAAAATGAACTTTGAAAAATGAAGAAAATGTAACTTTGACAAGGTAAACCACAACCAAACACTACTGAAATATTCCAACTCTTTCATTACAACGAAAGAAATTCAAAATTAAAATTAAAAAATCAATAAAATGTAACAGTGACAAGTTAAACCATAAACAAACGCTACTGAAATATTACAACTCTTGCATTTCAACGAAAGAAATTCAAAATGAACTTTAAAAAATCAAGAAAATGTAACTGTGACAAGGTAAACCACGTCAAAACACTACTGAAATATTCCAACTCTTGCATTTCAACGAAAGAATTTCAAAATGAACTTTGAAAAATCACGAAAATGTAACTGTGACAAGGGAAACCACCACCCATCACTACTGAAATATTCCAACTCTTGCAGTTCAAGGACAGAAATTCAAAATGAACTTTGTAAAATCAAGAAAATGTAACTGTGACAAGGTAAACTACGAACAAACACTACTGAAATATTCAAACTCTTGCATTTCAGCGAAAGAAATTCAAAATGAACTTTGAAAAATCAAGAATATGTAACTGTGACAATGTAAACCACAATCAAACACTACTGAAATATTCCAACTCTTGCATTTCAACGAAAGATATTCAAAATTAACTTTGAAAAATCAAGAAAATGTAACTGTGACAAGGTAAACCACTACCAAACACTACTGAAATATTCCAACTCTTGCATTTCAAAGAAAGAAATTAAAAATGAACTTTGAAAAATCACGAAAATGTAACTGTGACAAGGTAAACCACCACCAAACACTACTGAAATATTCCAACTCTTGCATTTCAACGAAAGAAATTCAAAATGAACTTTGAAAAATCAAGAATATGTAACTGTGACAAGTTAAACCACAACCAAACACTTCTGAAATATTCCATCTCTTGCATTTCAATGAAAGAAATTCAAAATGAACTTTGAAAAATCAAGAAAATGTAACTGTGACAAGGTAAACCACAACCAAACACTTCTGAAATATTCCAACTCTTCCATTTCAACGAAAGAAATTCAAATGTACATTTAAAAATTAATAAAATGAAAATTTGACAAGGTAAACCACAACCAAAAACTACTGAAATATTCCAACTCTTGCTTTTAAAATAAATAAATTCAAAATGAACTTTGAAAAATCAAGAAAATTTAACTTTGACAAGGTAAACCATAACAAAACACTGCTGAAATAATCCAACTCTTGCATTTCAACGAAAGGAATTCAAAATGAACTTTGAAAAATCAAGAAAATGTAACTTTGACAAGGTAAACCACAACCAAACACTACTGAAATATTCCAACTCTTGCATTTCAACGAAAGAAATTCAAAATGAACTTTGAAAAATCAAGAAAATGTAACTGTGACAAGTTAAACCATAACCAAACAATACTGAAATATTCAAACTCTTGCATTTCAAAGAAAGAAATTCAAAATGAACTTTGAAAAATCAAGAAAATGTAACTGTGACAAGGTAAACCACAACCAAACACTACTGAAATATTCCAACTCTTGCATCTCAACGAAAGAAATTCAAAATGAACTTTGAAAAATCAAGAAAATGTAACTGTGACACGGTAAACCACAAACAAACACTACTGAAATATTCCAACTCTTGCATTTCAATGAAAGAAATTCAAAATGAACTTTGAAAAAATCAAGAAAATGTAACTGTGACAAGGTAAACCACATCCAAACACTACTGAAATATTCCAACTCTTTCATTTCAGTGAAAGAAATTCAAAATAAACTTTGAAAAATCATGAAAATGTAACTGTGACAAGGTAAACCACAACCAAACACTACTGGAATATTCCAACTCTTGCATTTCATCGAAAGAAATTCAACATGAACTTTGAAAAATCAAGAAAATGTAACTGTGACAAGGTAAACCACAACCAAACACTACTGAAATATTCCAACTCTTGCATTTCAACGGAAAAAATTCAAAATGAACTTTGAAAAATCAAGAAAATGTAACTGTGACAAGGTAAACCACAACCAAACACTACTTAAATATTCCAACTCTTTAATTTCAAAGAAAAAAATTAAAAATGAACTTTGAAAAATCAAGAAAATGTAAATGTGACATGGTAAACGAGAACCAAACACTACTGATATATTCCAACTCTTACATTTCAACGATAGAAATTCAAAATGAATTTGAAAAATAGAGAAAATGTAACTGTGACAAGGTAAACCATAACCAAACACTACTGAAATATTTCAACTCTTGCATTTCAACGAAAGAAATTCAGAATGAACTTTGAAAAATCAAGAAAATGTAAGTGTGACAAGGTAAACCACAACCAAACACTACTGAAATATTCCAACTCTTGCATTTCAACGAAAGAAATTCAAAATGAACTTTGAAAAATCAAGAAAATGCAACTGTGACAAGGTAAACCACAACCAAACACTACTGAAATATTCCAACTCTTTCATTTCAACTAAAGAAATTCAAATTGAACTTTGAAAAATCAATAAAATTTAACTGTGAAAATGTAAAACACAACCAAAAACTACTGAAAAATTCCAACTCTTGCATTTCAACGAAAGAAATTAAAAATGAACTTTGAAAAATCAAGAAAATGTAACTGTAACAAGGTAAACCACAACCAAACACTACTGAAATATTCCAACTCTTGCATTTCAACGAAAGAAATTCAAACGAACTTTGAAAAATCAAGAAAATGTAACTGTGACAAGGTAAACCACATCCAAACACTACTGAAATATTCCAACTCTTGCATTTCAATGAAAGAAATTCAAAATGAAGTTTGAAAAATCAGGCCTTTGGGGTGTCGGGGGACCTTTTTTTTGGGGGGGGGAGGGGCCGGGGGAAGGGTCGTTCTGTGTCTCAATGCACAAAAAAATATTAATAAATGGGGCGGCGCATCCCTGCGGCGCATCCCTTCGGCGCCTCCCTGCGGCGCATCCCCTGCGGCGCTTCCCCCGACCCGCGGCGCATCCTCCTGCGGCGCATACCCATGCGGCGCTTTCCAGGCCCGCGGCGCTTCTCGGTCCCGGGGGACCTTTGAGGACTGGGGGAGGGCATTGGGGGTCGGGGGGGCCGTTTGGGGGTCCGGGGGCCCTTTGAGGACCAGGGGAGGGCCTTTGAGGGTCTGGGGAGAGCGTTTGGGGTCCGGGGGACCTTTGGGGGTCTGGGGGGCCCTTGAGGACCAGGGGAGGGTCTTTGAGGGTCTGAGGAGGGCGTTTGGGGGTCCGGGGGGCAGTTGGGGGCCTGGGGGACATTTGGGGACCGGTGGGGGGCCTTTGGGACCCCGTTGGTCCTTTGGGAGCTCGATGGGCCTTTGGGGGGCCCGGGGATAGCCTTTGGGGCACAGGGAGGGCCTTTGGGGCACAGGGAGGGCCTTTGGGGCACATGGAGGGCCTTTGGGGCACATGGAGGGCCTTTGGGGGTCTGGGTGGGCCTTTGGGGGCGCCGGTGGCCCTTTGGGAGCTTGGGGGGCCTTTGAGGACCGGGGGCTTCCTTCGGGGTTGGGGTAGGAGGATTGGAACCCTTTGGGGTTGGGATAGAGGACCTCACAACACTGTTCAAATGAAACTTGTGTATTATAACGACCACATAGTTTCACCATTAAATTCTCTTCCAAAATCTCTTCAAAAATCATCTTTTAAAATGTCTCTAGCTGTTTCGCCGAAATAATTCCATAACCTGTCTAAAACAGTTTCGCCCAAATAATCCCTAAACGTAATTCAGCGTGTTCCTTTTGTTTTTGGCATCTCTGCGCTAATGCATTTCAAATTAATAAGAAACCTGATTCCCGCGCTAAAACAATTCATCGCTAAGATGTTTCTTGGAGAATTGTTTCCATGGCCTTTGGTTATTAATATCCTTTGGAGTTCGACCAAAAGAGTTGTTTCCGAGGCAAAGACATTAATGACTTGGATCTATTCCTGGAGAATCGTTTCTATGCGAAAATTTTTAAAGTCTGACAGATGATGTCATTGGTTGATTGATCTGTCAAGAAAGGGGAATTAATTTGTTGTTTCTAAGGGGAATTATTGATTCACGATAGGGGAATTGAGGTTGACAGCACAGGTGTTCCAAATTCCGGGAAGCTCATAACATTCGCTGAGAGCAACAACAACAAATACTATTTCTGGATCATAACATTCACGGTCGATTACGCAATCAAGTTCTCGGAAATTCACTTCCCCCTCGAGTCCTAGATCAATAACATTGTTCCCGTTAGAATTCAGTGCGCATGTGCAACCTTCGTTCCGGAGTTATTACACATAGAAATATCAAATAAATCGACCTTGGAAAAAGAGGTCATTGACCCCATTAACCACGTGTTCTCCCTAATGACTCTATGCCCATATTTGGTGTGGGGTTCGGAGTCTATGCCCATATTTGGTGTGGGGTTCGGAGTCAATAAGGCCATTCTACTTAAGTTAAGTTTAACTAACATAAGTTTAATAACGCCAGGTAAAACTTTTAATTTAGACAGGGAAAGAAAAATTTTGGTTTCATTTCATATTGTTTAAGATTTCGTACATAATTCAAATGGAACGAAAATCCTGTAACAAAACATATTGTTTTGCCTTTAGTCCTCATTTCATTTCATCTTAACTGTGAATTAAATTAAAAAAAAAACAAAAAAATTTTTCCAACTAAAAGTAGGGAGCAACCTTAAAAATCAAAACGAATATAAATTATTAGGTATATGAGTGGGCTAGCCCGCTCACTAATACCTTGCTCTTTACGCATAAGTTCGAGTTGTGTTACAGTTCTGTCAAAATAACCCCTGAATCACAAAGGCCGTTTAATTAGAATAAATAGCTGTTTTAAAAGTACTAAAAAAAAACTTTAGCGTAATGAGCGAGGTATTGATGAAGGAGAGAACCCCTTCATATACGTAATAGTTTCTGTTCGTTTTAATTTTTATTGTTGCTCCTTACTTTCATTGGAAAAAACTTGTTTTTTAAAATTTAATTTCTGATCGTTTTTTAAATAATGCTGGGAAATCCGGCACTCCTTTCATGGAAAATCCTCTTCCCCCATGAAAAATTCCTCCATGGAAAGATCCTCCCACGTAACTCTGTCATCCCGACCAATACAGAGCTGTCTAAAAAATCCTTTTTGTCTTAGTTGCGGTTTGTCTTAGTATTGACTAGGGGGGCGAACCCCCATAATATACGTAATAAAAATATACGCATATAGAAGTTTGTAAGTCAACGTAAGTTAATTCGTAAGTTACGTATATTTATCTAATAAAAACGTTCTTAAATAAAATTGACTAAGACAAAAATCCTTTTTGTCTTAGTTGCGGGTGGCTTTTCTCTATGCTTTGTATAAAGGTCATGGACTCTAAAAAAAATTTGTTGCTTTAGAGCAACAAATTTTTTTTGGCAAATAAAACAGGTATAAAACAAAATATAAGCAGCAGGTAAAACGTTTAATTAAGACAATTAATGAAAAAACTGGTTATATTTCTAAATAAAAGGGCAGAGCTGTCTAAAAAAAATCATTTTGTCTTAAATACGACCGCCGTTTCTTTATTTACGCTTCGTAAAAAAAAGACACAAACACTAAAAACTTTATTCTGCTCACTATTTCATTATCCTTAATTGGTTCTGATTATTAGCATATACTAATATTTTGTAGCATCTAATACCTATGGCTGAATCACTTACTCTTTAATTCTAATTATCAAGCAAACAGTTCAGTATTTATTTTGGTTCCTTAACAAGTAAAAATGCTATACATTCACAATCATAGCATAAACTGTTACTAGAAAAACAGCATTTATTAAGGCATTGTAACTTGGCAAAAGATCAGCATGTAAAATGAGATCTTTCCTCCCATAATTAAAAAAAAAACTACTTACGCGTTAGCATCGCAATTTCTAAGATTTTAATAAGTGGCTATTTTGCCAGATCTCAAATTTCCACCTTGATCCTGGCTAGCCAAAATCAAAACAACATCAAGAGACAAAGTTAGAAATTAGTTAACTACTGTTACTATTGAACCTTTTTTGTTTCACTTTTTTCCCAGTTCTTTAAAAATAACTGCTTTAACACAAGGGCCGTTGAATTTGAATCAATAGGTTTTGTAACGGGTTAAAAAATTTACCGTAACAAACCAGGGATTGAGGAGGGGGAAGCCCCCTTCATATACAGAATAATTTCTGTTTGTTTTAAGTGTTACCGTTACTCCTTACTTTCAGTTAATAAAAACAAACAAATGTTCTTACATATAAGTCAGGATAGTTTTTCAAATCATTCCAGGAAATCCCACTTCTCCCTTTGTGACCCCTTCGGAAAATCATCTCCCCCCCCCAAGTGAAAAAACTCCTCTCGCGAAAAATCACGTTCTTTATAGGCTTGTGAATGTAATATCCTTATCTAAACAGAGAAAAAATCGCATCGGGAGGGACACTATTATCCCCCCCCCAGGAACAATAGTAAAGGCACAAGCACTCAATATCCTCTGAAATCTAGTGGGTTTAAACAGCGATTCCCTAAAACGCATTCTATATTTATCTTAAAGTTCAATAAGGCTTAGAAAATTTGGCCATTACAATCAGATACCACTTTTGGATATCCAGCCCACCTCCCCCTACCTATACAATAACCCCCCCTTCTTCATAGAAACTTATAATCACTTGCTTCGCTGAAATATGAAGCAAATCAGATTAGTTAAATGAAACATTAAAATAAACGTCAGAAATCTTCTTCTGTAGGCTAACAAGAAGGGAGGTATTGCGCTGTAGCACCCTTATTCAGCCATAAGGAGAGATGAAAGATTCCTTCGCCTTCCCCTATAGACACATTTATGTGATAACCTTTCCATATTTATGTGATATTTTTGGAACGGCTCCCCATATCGAACTGAAACTTCCAAGGTATAATGAGGGATTTTCAACTGGCCAAAAGGCAGCGTGTGTATACTACTGCTGTAAGCGCTCCTACTACTACCACTACTACTATGATAGTAGTACTATTAAGACTAAGGGTATGAAGGTAAAAATTTGAGAGAATACAGAGGGGAATTTTGAATTAAATCAAAAGACACTATGTGCATGCAGATTTTCAAAAGGGCGTATCTCTAATGTGGATTAGGGTATTAAGTTGGAACTTTCAGGGAATGCTTAAAAAGAAAGATTAATTGTCCAAAACGTAATATTTGTGCGCGACTAATACTACTACTACTACCACTACACTGCTTTCTTGCTATTTCGCCCCTCCTTCTTTCTATTTTGCCCCTCACCTGGATCCGCCACTGTCTGCAAAGGCACACAAGCATGGTTATCACCTATAGTACCTATTTTGGCACTATTTCATCCTGACTACTCTAGCACTGTAGCACGTGCTACATTGAATATTGTACTTTTTCTCCTATATGGCCAAATCGAATATATAGACACAAGAAGTGCAATTAAATGAGGGTCCCACATCAAAATATTTTCCAGAACATTTCTTATGCATGACAATAATTTAAAAAGATTTAAATACAGGACGTGTGTGCGCACATACATTTTCCCATTCACCATTCTGATCAGCTATATATTTTATGGATATATTTTTATTCCCCTACATAAAAAAGATTAAAAATTGACCTAAAAACTAATCCAAGTAAACTTCACGGACCATTTTTAATATGAAATTAAAAAAAGTGATTTTTTTACTGTAGCACCGAAAATCGCTGTATAGCACGCAAATTGGGGAAACTGTAGTACTTTCGGAACTTATCGTGGTGGCAACCCTGCACGCAAGGATAAATACACAAGTTTATGGGAGCATTATTGAATATTCCGTCAGCTAACATTCCTCAATCACGTTGTTTTTAGCTGCTTGTGTACTGAATATTAAATGGCAAGGTAAAAAAATTACAGCCAAGAAACCTTATCTGTGTTCAACTCATTTAAATAACACGTTATTACCTTTCCTAATTACGCGATTAAGCATAATTAAGTAGCCAACTATGTTTCATAATGACTACATAATTTTGTACTAAGCAAATATTCAAAGCTTTATAAAAAGGTACTTATGCAGATAGCGAAAGAGAAAGGGAGGGGTTAGAGAGAGAGAGAGAGAGAGAGAGAGAGAGAGAGAGAGAGAGAGAGAGAGAGAGAGAGAGAGAGAAAGCTTGACCTGAAGAAGGATGATAATGACACAGATAATTCACAAGATATGTTTTTAAGTGAATCTTTTAAAAAATTCCACGAATATAGTAGGGAACTATGATAAGCATGGCCGTGTGCAGGAGGTGGGGTTAGGGCTATGATCCCCCCCCCCCCTGAAAGGTTGATCTTACCCGTGAAAACGTAACAAAAAACATAAAAAAAAATTTGGTGATAAAAAAAAACAAAAAAAACAAAACATAAAAAATATAAAAAAAAATAGCCACCCGAACAAAAATCCTGGATACGGCCTTGATCATAAGTCAATTTATTTCCTTAGTTTTTATATATAGCCTTTATATTGCAGGGGCTGCGAAGAAATAGTTGCCATTCGTTTTCAGTTTTGATTTAGCTCTTTAATTCTATCCTTTATTGAATTAATTTTTGCAAAATTCATTTGCTCTGAAATGAACTTAAAAATTTTTTTTTCAATACATCAAAACGGGCCTCTCGCCTGGCCGGCCTAGATATAGCAAGAACAACTCCATTCCTTTACATTTTTTTCTTTATATGTGTATATTTATAGTCCAGCGAACATTGTTCTTTGACGGTTGGCTCATCCCAGATTTTTTGAAGAGACTACCACACAAAGAAAAAGAAATCATTTATCTTAAAAAGAAAATTAGAAAAGCTTTTACCGAGTCCTTTAGAAACATGGGGAGCCAATAGAAACATGGATCAATTTAGCAAGAAGAACAGTAGTTTGGTTAAAAATCGATAATTATAAAGAAAATAGTTTAAGGAGCGACATTAAAACTTAAAACGAACAGAAATTATTCCGTATATGATAGGGGCTGTCCCCTCCTCAACACCTCACTGTTTACGCTAAAGTTTTTTATTGTCGTAAAAAACAAAGGTGTGAAACAGAGTCAAACTTTAGCGTAAAGAGCGAGACGTTGAGGAGGGGACAGCCCCTTTCATATACAGAATAATTTCTGTTCGTTTTAAGTTTTAATGTCGCTCCTTCCTTTCAGTGAAAAAATTTTTTTTTAGTTAATTTCTGAACGTTTTTGAATTAATGCAGCTTAAATTTTGGCTTACCGTACATGAATAATTAAAATGAAATTTGCATATTAATTTTACTTTTTTTGGTTAATTGGCTTTCTCGAAATTTTGTCCTGACGTAACTTACGAATTCACTTACGTGACAAATTTCTATATTCGTATGTTTTTATTAAGTATATTAGGGAGTTCTCTCCCTAGTCAATACCTCGCACTTTACGCTATAGCTTGAATTATTTTTCGAATCACAAACCCCTGAATCACAAAGGTCGGTTAATTAGAATAGATAGCTCTTTTGAAATTACTAAAAACAACTTTATCGTAAAGAGCGAAGTATTGACTAGGGGGCAAACCCTCTCATATACGTAATAATTTCTGTTTGTTTCATGTTTTAGTGTTGCGTCTTACTATCAATTGATAAAAACTTTTTTTTTTATTCAATTTCTGATCATTTTTTAAATAATGCTGGGAAATCTGGCACCCCCTTCATTGAAACTTCCCTTCCCCCCAGGAAATATCTTTCACGGAAATATCCTCCCCCATACCCCCTACTCCAATCCCGACACCCCACTAGAAATACAGTTTACCTTGAAATACCGGTGTACTAACCACTAACCACTACCAAATGTAAACAATGGGCAAAGTTTATAAATGGCAGCCCTTCCCCCGGTAACTGTGGGGGATTAAGTCATCCTCAAAGACATATTAATTAGATTTTCGACTATGCTGAACAAAATGACTATCTCAAAATTTTGATTGGCTGACTTCGGGAAAAATGAATGTGTGAGGGGGCCAAGTTGCCCTCCAATTTTTTTAGTCACATAAAAAGGGCACTAGAAATTTTAATTTTCGTTCGAATGGGCCCCCTCACGGATATTCTAGGACTACTGAATCGATACGATCACCCCTGGGAAAAAAAACACGCATCCGTGATCTTTCTTCTCGCAAAAAAATACAAAATTCCACATTTTAGCAGATAGGAGATTGAAACCTCTACAATAAGATTTTTTAATACGCTGAATCTGATGGTGTGATTTTAATTAAAATTATATGACTTTTATGGGTTGTTTCCCCCTTTTTTTAAAATAAGTCAAATTTTCTCAGGCGCGTAACTTTTGATGGGGAAGGTTAAACTTGATAAAACTTATATATTCGAAATCAGCATAAAAATATGATTCTTCTGATGTATCTATTGGTATTAAAATTCCGTTTTTAGAATTTCGTTTACTATTGAGCCAGGTCGCTCCTTACTTACAGTTCGTTACCAGAAACTGTTTGAAAGAAGCTCTCCAAGCCATTGGCAAATGGCTAAATATTTTGTGCATTGCATTCTATATTTTTTATTTACTACCTGTTTTTAGAGCATTTTAGGACTGTATTGTAAAATAGGAAAATTAAATGGAAGTAGCATTAGGGGGCTTTTAGGGGGTATTTCCCTCTTTTTTCGAAAATAAGGCAAATTTTCTCAGGCTCGTAACTTTTGATGAGTAAGATTAGACTTGATGAAACTTATATATTTAGAGTCAGTACACAAATCCGATTATTTTTTATGTATATATTGGTATCAAAATTCCGTTTTTTAGAGTTTCGGTTACTATTGAGCCGGGTCGCTCCTTACTTACAGTTCGTTAGCCCAAACTGTTTGAGAGTGTGACATAATGCCGACAAACTAGCAATTTCAATGAAGTATTTTTTCACTTAATCAAACAGTTCGTGGAACAAACTGCTAGGAGCGACTCGTTCTAATAGTAGCCTACCCAAAACTCCAAAAAACGGAATTTTGAAAAATTTGGCGCATCAAAAGAAATGACTTTTTATTCTGATTCGAAATTAAATAAAAAAACAAGTTTTATCAACTGAAAGTAAGGAGCAACATTAAAACTTAAAACGAACAGAAATCATTACGTATATAAAGGGGGTTGCCCCCTCCTCAACACTTCGCTCTTTACGCTAAAGTTTCTCCGTACTTTTAAAAAAGTGTCTTATTGTTCTAATTAAACGGCCCTTGTTTTTCAGGAGTCATTATTAAAGAATTAGGACAAAATTCAAACTTTAGCGGAAAGAGCAAGGTGTTAATACACAATACTTAATAATTCTCTTCGTTTAAATTTTTTACTTTCAGCTGAAAAAACTTGTTTTTTTTTAATTTTTGATGGTTTTTTAAATAAAGCCAGGAAATCTGGCCCCACCTCCAAGGAGAAACCCCATTCCCAAGGAAATATCCTCTAGAAAATTCAATTTCGGTGAAAATTTATCCCGCACAGTTACTCTTAACCACTCTACGCATAAAATTGAGACGGAAAAGAGAAAGCAAGACACATAAGAAGAATTGGGAATAGGATCCATGGCCATTTCCCCCACTGTATGATGCTTCATAGCTATTTCATCCCCTGTGAAAATCCCCTCACATGAACCATTCTATTTGGGAGAAACACCCAGACGAACAATCGTCCCTCCCCTACCCGAAAATGGAGGTCTAATTCCGAATCGGACATACTATGGGCAAACCATGGGCAAATACTACAACTGAAAGACCTTTCCCCTGAAGTCGTGGGGGTCATGTTATATCCAAAGGCATAATTATTGGGTCTTTCAACTATGATGAACAAAATGACCATCTCAGAATTTTAATCAGACGATTTTGGGGGAAAAAGAGGCGGGGAAGAGGGCCTAGCTGCCCTCCAATTTTTGGTCGCTCAACCCTTTGATGGCTTATGGCTCTTATAAGGCACACCAAGATTTTTGCTCATAACTCCTTTCTGATTGGTTAAAACGATAAATTATGAGTCATCTAACAACGTTCGCACAGTACTGAATTTGACATAGTGAATTTTTTTGGATTTTGTGGAATGAAATAAATCTGACTCGGGTAGTATTGAAGTTTATGTTGCTTGGTGAAGGAAAAAATCTTGTGGTGTTCGTTAGTGTCTAACGGTTCCATCTGTATTATTTCTATTCAAAACCTTTTATTCATCTACAAGCAAGGACAATTTTGAAGTATGTATCTTATAAGGCTCATCCGCCCTAGGGGAGAGAGTACAATACCGACCGGCCGAAAAGTTCAGTATAATTTACACACGTTGCATCAAAAATCTTAGAAGTGTTTCCACTTTCTATTAGTTTTCTCATTTAACAGGAATATTTTTCACTAATGTAGCCAGTGTTTCCAATTCTACTTATTTTGGTAGTGGAATACTTATTTTTGAACTATTCTACTTTTAAATATTAAATCTACTTATCTACTTATTTTCTACTTATTTTTGGAGGCTTAAGTTGTCGTGCCGGCCTAGTATTTTGGTTTTGCTTCTGTTGAATTATGATTCTATAATGTCTAATGGAATGGAAGGTTGCAATTGTTTTTAGGAGCGGCATCTTTGTCGGGAGTGACATCTTTTTCGGGAGCAATAACAAGGAAATCCAGAAAATTATGAAATACTGTACCCAACTTTGATCCTGATTGACTTATAAACAGCTATGATATAATGATTAATCCTGGTTGACCTATATACAGCTAACTTGCGAGTATAAAGATAAGTATAAATGCAGGAATTTTTTAAAACCGTAAGGCTATCCATATATAACCCATGCATTATCCGCCCAGTTCACCAGTTTACTATCTACTATCAGCAGCTGAAGAGCCATTGAGATTATGGAGCCCTCAACCTCTTCATTAGTCGATGAGGCAATAGCAAAGAGTGAAAAAAGTCTGCAGAAAGCACTGAGGAGGCGACATGAAGGACAACTAAGAAGAGTGGACCTCAGCACTGCTGTTTCCTATGTCTTAGAGCCGGACGGCGATCTCTCTGACCTGAATTTGGAGGATTGTGAAGACGACAATGACCCTTTCTTTTTCGAATCAGCTTAAGACGAGCTCGATTGCAGTTGGGATGACAATAACGACGAATAAGATCTACCACTAAGTCGAACAGCAAAGTCCCACCTAAAGTCTGCAAAATCCCTCCGCGATGAAGTCGAAGTAGACCTGGTTCCTAAATCTTCGGCTGAACAGAGACGTATCTGGAAGAAAACCCCTGTGCCAGAGAATGGCAAATGCCAAGTCCCGACTCGTCTCTGGTTACTCCAATCGCACTCTTCCAAAAGTTCTTCGACTCTGAAATTATAAGCATCCTTGTAGAAGAGACGAATCAGTATGCTCTTCAGGAGAAAGGCTTGGAGCTGAAATGTACTATCAAAGAAATGGAACAATTTCTTGGAATCCTTTTTAACGGGAATCGTGCAACTTCCCCACATGTCTATGCACTGGGAAACGGCTACACGTTATCCTCCAGTGGCTAACGCTATGAAATGCGACTGCTTCAAAAGAATAAGACAGTTTTTCCACGCAAATGATAGTTTCAAAGCAGTCAAAAAGGGGAATCCGGGATACGACTACCCTCTTCAAGGTTCAACCCTTGTACGATAGGCTTCGGAAGAATATGCGAGAAGTCCCAAACGAAGAACGACAATCTGTGGATGATTAAATAGTCCCTTTCAAGGGCCAGCTTGGGTTCAAGCAGTACATCAAAGACAAGCAACAAAAGGGGGGGGGGGGATAAAAGTATTTACAAAAGCCGGAGTCAGTGGAATAGTTTATGACTTTGAAATTTACAGCGGTAAAGGAAACACTGTCAGTTCAGACCTTGGTGTTGGTGCTGATGTGGTGCTCTGCCTAGTCGAATATCTCCCGAAAAAGCTGAACTTCAAAGTGTTCTTTGACAATTTTTACAGCAGTTTTATCTAGTAGAAAAGCTGCGGGAAATGGGAATACAGTCAGTAGGCACAGTCCGAATAGACAGAATGCGGAAAGTGAAACTTCCGCACTTGGAAGCTGACGACAAGCTGAAAAGCTCCAGAAGAGGATCGTTTGATTGGTGATTTGAGCAACATTCTGAAATAGTCATGACGAAATGGTACGACAATAATCCGGTCCATCTCATTTCTTCATATGTTGGGCCTGACCCACTTGATCAATGGAAACGGTGGGAAAAAAAAGGGGAAGGCTCGAATCGATGTATCCAGAACTTGTCATGTTGTCAAAAGAGTATAACATGTTGTCAAAGAGTATAACAAGTTCATGGGTGGGGTGGACTTGAGCGACATGTTGATCGAGTTATATCGTACCGACACCAAGGGGAAGTAGTGGTACATGCGTCTAATCTATTACTTCCTTGGCGTCAGCGTAGCCAATGCTTGGCTGCTGTACAGGCGCAATCATCACTCTGAAGCTGAGAAGCCCCTATCCCTTGTTCGCTTTCGTGCGGATATTGCTGACTAGCTTCTCAGAGGCGAAGTCATCCCTGCAACAAGGAAAGATAGACCACCAAGCGAGTCTCCAGTTACTACCAGAACGCAAAAGAAAACTAGGAGTGAGAGCATCCCCAGTTCCAGCTTTTGCTTTGACAACACGACCCACTGGCCTGAGATGGTGGACGAAAGACAAAGATACACGTCCTTTGTAAGACACGCCCACATGTTTGTCAAGTGCATGAAGTGTAATATGCATCTTTATTTAACCAAAGATAAGAATTGTTTCAAAGCATACCCTCTAGTGTGTTTAAGTAGACTGTTTCACTATTTAGCTGATGTGCCTTATAAGATCCATATCCCATGTGAAACGAATATTTGAAATAAATTATTTTCCTCAGTTGCCCCTATGTCATGGACCCCTAAGAAACTAGTAAAAAGCAAAACTAAATTTTTCTAATCACAGTTTCATAATTCAGCCATCAAAGGGTTAAAAAGAGCAAAACAAATTTTAATTTCCGTTCGAATGAATCTTCTCCCGATATACTAGGACCATTGTGTCAATACGATGACCCCTGGGGATAACCAACAAATCAACACAGATCCGTGATCATTCTTCTGGCAAAAAATACAAAATTCCACATTTTCGCAGATAGGAGCTTGAAACCTATTCAGTAGGGTTCTTTGATACGCTGAATCTGATGGTATGATTTTTATTTTTTTTCAAAGGAGATATACTTTATTCACAAAAAAATAATGAAAAAAGCATGAAGCCCAGTAACCTGGGCTTGTATTGCAATTCCAAAAAAGAACTTACATCCACTTACATCAGTGCATTCGGGTTCTCATTTCACAACAAAACAAAACAAAAAGCATATAAAACAGATTAAACATATAGAACTACTTGAGAAAAAAAATGTTAGAATTCATAAACCTGCAGGAAATAGTGCCTCACATGCTCACGGAAGCCAGACCTTTCAGCAATATCCCTAATAGAAGATGGCATCTGAGACCACAGCAACGGAAGAATATGACGAACAGAGAAACCACACCTCGCAAACACTCTAATGGGCCTTCTATACATACCAACCTGTCGCTTTAAATGTCCATGGACATTAGCAGCTGTCTCAAACATATAACGAAGACACATTGGAGCAATATTATTAATATCATACATTAGTTGAAGCTTATAAAATAAGCACAACCCTAAAAACAGTAAAATACGGACTCGCGGATAAATATTTTTAACTGAGGCAAATCTATCGATTCCATAAATGGCAGGCTCAGCTGAATTCTGGAGAATACGCAAAGGCTTCAGGTGAACATAAGATTTTCCAGACCAAACAGAAAAACAGTATAGTAAATAAGGATGGACTAATGAAAAATATAAGAGACGCAAAACTTTCTGCGGAAACTGATGCTTTAGCTTCCTTATCATACCTATATTCCTTGCTACTTTCGACGATATACACTGTACATGCTCTAAAAACTTAGTGTCTCATCAATTATTACGCCTAGGTATTTCACTGACTTCTGACGTCTTATTGTCAAGTCTCCTACTTTAAGCTCTTGCAACCAGGGGTAATATGAAGGTGATCTGCCCCAGACACCGAACCCCGATTTTCTGTGATTTACTTTCAGCTTGGTTAGCTTTAGCCATTTCTCCACTTTTTCCATATCAGTATTCAGTGTCCCTAAAAGCTGAGCTTCGGTGCGCTCCGCAACTGAAAAATTCGTATCATCGGCAAACAGGACAAGATATTTCCTAGGTTTATACGCTTCATCTCCATTTCCAGCATTTGTTGTCAAACCACAGATTTCTTGATGGATGTATATATCGAGAAGAAAAGAGGGCCGAGAGGGGACCCCTTGGGAACACCGCAACTAAAATGGTAATCTCTTGATTTCACATCATTCAGTTGCACATACATAGAACGGTGACTCAAATATGATGAAATAATTTTAAGAGAATTTCCTCTAATGCCACAGTTGTCCAACTTTTTCAGAAGAATCACGTGGTCCACATTGTCGAATACCTTCAAAATGTCTAGGAATATAGTCGCCACTTTAAACTTCCGATCCAAAGCACGATATATCATAGATGTCAAATACTGAACCGCATGCTCCGTATACTATCCTTTTCTGAAACCAAATTGGTTTGCATAAAAGGAATCCTTCCTCTCTAAGAACTCAGGCATTCGTTTATATAATATTTTTAAAAAAATTTGAGACAGAATAGGGATTTAGCGAAATAGGTCTATAATTATTGAAATCTTCTCGGTCACCAAGTTTATGCAATGGCACTACTCTGGCATGTTCTTTAAGAAAACCATTCATTAAATCAATGTAACACGGCAATATCACAGGTAAAACATACTTCACTACTTTCAGAGACAGCACATCCGCTCCAGCCGCTCTATTTCGCATTTCACTCACAATTTCTGTGACCACCTGACTAGTTTTCTGAAGAAAAAGACTAGTATCACTAGGTTCAGGCAAGTACTGCTCAAAAGAACCATTTCCTGGCCGGTTTTCAACATGCAATTTAACTTTTTCCCCAATTTGAGAAAAGTGCTGAGCCATTACATCGGCAATTTGACTAGCACCGCGATCTCCACTCATTTCTGGTAATACCACTTTCTTTTCACCAATAGCTGATCTAATAGTCTCCCATATCTTAGATGGGTTTCCATGGTTTTCTTGAAATTCATTTTTAAAATACTCATGTTTCGCTTTACTTAATAACTTATTCAGAGCAATATTGTATTTCCTTCAGATTTCATGGTCAATATCACAATCACTCAAAACACTTATCATATACAGTTGATGTCTTTTATTTAGAGAATTCACAAAGCCTGTCGTCATCCATGGTTTCTGTGGAATACCATTCTTTTTTTTAGCATGAGCTACCTTCACACAAGTTGTATGAAGAAGTGTAACCATTCTCCTATACCACTGGTCAATTTTCTCGGCATAAGAATAACGCTCATCTAGAGAGGTCCAGTCGACTTTTTCTAATTCAGATTCAAATTTAGGCAATGATTTCTGGTCAAAATACGTTTTAGCGTTTTGGGATCCACGAGATTGGGTTGAAGTTCCCTTCAGCTGCCATGAAACCATGACGGCACAGTGATCAGACACATCATTTACAAGTACACGCGGGGTATGGATCTTAAAATTCCGCTTCATATTCACAAAAATATTATCAATAAGCGTCGCACTAGTTACAGTTATCCTCGTGCTAATATTAATAGATGGGAAGAAACTATGACTCAACATACTATCTTTAAAAAAGACGAGGATCTACATCATCCTTATTTAAATTAACATTAAAGTCCCCCATAATCGCATATGGATAAATTGAAACTGGCAACTCTTACAATTGCTCCTCCAACAATTATAAAAAACGGGAGAGGTGCGAGGATGGAGGCCTATATAAAATAGCTAAATAAATACTTTACCACATCAGCTATAGTTCCAGTACCATGCTCCAAAACACCATTTCACAATAAACAGACAAATCCTCCCTTACGTTTACATTCAGGTCCAACCTCACGTAAGCACCCAATCCACCATGCCTCCGCAGGTTCCTATTTCTTTTGAAAAAATTATAACCATTAATATCAAGCAGTGCTTCATTTGAAGAATTCAACCACGTCTCAGTCAATCCTAAAATTTGAATATCCCTACCAAAAAATCCCTATCAAAAAATTTGAATATCCCTACCATTTCGAACTAACTCAGACAAATATGAATGCGAACTGTTTAGCCCCCTACAATTAAAATGAAACAAAACCAACTCACTTTTACATTGAATACTTTGACCAAGTATCAACTCACTAGCAAACATATATTTCGATGATTCAATCCTCTCCATGTTACTCTTTAAGCGTAAATTTTTTATAAACTTATGTCTAATTTTATATTTGTTTGAATGACAAAACTTTTTTTTCAACAAAAGAATTTTTTTAGGTGAAAGTAAAGAGCTGCTACATTAAATCAAAGATGAGCAGAAATAAAGTCGGATAACTGTTCAAGCGTAAATTTTCTGTAAACTTACTTCTATTTTTATATTTG
The DNA here is from genome assembly GCF_049724085.1 of Artemia sp. Qi Xiang Cuo. Lineage (NCBI taxonomy): Eukaryota > Metazoa > Arthropoda > Branchiopoda > Anostraca > Artemiidae > Artemia > Artemia sp. Qi Xiang Cuo. Next base: position 78,070,005 of record NC_142797.1, on the reverse strand, counting down.
TTAGAGTAGCAGAAACTTTTTTCCACAATTGATATTTTTCAAGTGAAAGTAAAGACTGCTACATTAAATCAAAGATGAGCAGAAATAAAGTCGGATAACTGTTCAAGCGTGAATTTTCAGTAAACTTACTTCTATTTTTATATTTGTTAGAGTGGCAGAAACTTTTTTCCACAATTGATATTTTTCAAGTAAAAGTAAAGATCTGCTACATTAAATCAGCGATGTACAGAAATAAAGTCGGATAACTGTTCAAACGTAAATTTTCTGTAAACTTACTTCTATTGTTGATACTCTTATGCCACAATTCACTTGAAAACCCCTTGTACTAAACAGACACACTCTTTTTGGCTAAAAAAAATGTATTTTATCAGTTGTTTCACTCCATTAGCAGTACCTTTAATGGGATTGGCTCAAAGTTTCCTAAAGTAGATTTATATTCTTAAAATGTGAGGGACAGAGAAAACTTACTAATTCCATATACATAAGATGGGACAATACAGATTCGAGTTGGGTTAATGTATTTCACTTCCTTGACGAAAATAACATCTTGATTAATATCTTTGGTAAAAGTTACGACTCGCTCCATCTCGACAGGTACACTGTTGGTTTTCTTTTCTTCTTGAATTGCCGGTGTTCTTAACACAACAGTCCTCTCTGACTCTTATGGGTCCAAGCGTGATTTTAAGCCACGTCGAATAGCTGGGATATCAGCCAAGGTGACAATAAGCCGTCCTTTACTCTTTAATTAAGGATTATGGATAAGTCAATGAATTCAATGAATCCATATTTGAAAAAAAGTATTTCACAAATTGTTTGTTAAATAATTGGAATCTCAAACAAACAAAAATTACAAAAAAAGAATATTGTATACGAAAATGTGATCGCTTTTATTTCAAATTTGATATGGTCGAGGATTGAAAAAAAGACACAAAATAGTTGCCTCACTCCTTTATAAGCAATTTTAAAGGTCTTTTCTCATTCTTGTGAAAACTACTTAAATGCTGCTTAACTTAGTGTTTTAATTGTTTCATTTTTCATTACCGATGATAAAGCCTTTCGGTTACGAAATTGAAATATGATGCAATTCGAACGCTGCAGTATTTTACAAAATTTATTTTGATATAATCTGATTTTCAGAAACACAAACACGAACAAATAAAAGCACGCACACAAAAACAGACACACACAAAAACAGACAAAAAAAAACAAAACAAACCCCAAAAAAACACACACCCACAATAAACAACAAAACAAAAAAACAAAACAAAAAAAAACAAAAACAAAAACACACGAACACATAAAAACACACACAAACACAAACAAAAACACGCAGACACACACACACACAAAACACAAACAAACAAAAACACACACAAAAAAAAAAAAACGCACACAACAAAACACAAAACACACACACAAAAACACGCACACACAAAAACACACACACACACAAAAACACGCACACACACACGAACAAAACACACACACAAAAACAGACACACAAAAAAACAGACACAAAAAATGCACACACACAAAACACACACGCACAAAAACACACACCCAAAAACACACACACACACATACAAAAACACACACACATAAAAATACGCACAAACACAAAAAACACACAAACACCCACACACACTTGCGAGAAATAAACCCGAAAAGCATAGAAATCCTATTTTTACCATTTAGAGAAAAAATTAAATATAGAACTTGTGAGAAATAAACCCGAAAAGCATAGAAATCCTATTTTTACCATCTAGAAAAAACACTAAAAAAACTATTATTATTCTTTACGGCCAACAGCTGCATCAATTCCAATACAATGATTTAAAATCTAGATCCCAAAATTGTCAGCCATAAATATACTATAATTAAAAGCTAACCAAACACTAAACTTCAGGGTTCTATATATAGGAAAGGTTACATTAGTTTTCTTGTCAAAGGGTGTACATGTCTATACAATGAATCAATCCTCTTACAGTTCACGGGGGGAAACAGTTTGTTTTCACCTTACAACGAAGCTGTTAGAAGCGAGGCATTGCCCTCCCCCCCCCCCGATCTAAACACTGAGTACTCAAAATGGAAGATAAATTTTCCATATTAAAATATTTATCGTAACCCTTTTACCTCTTTAGATTTCTTGCTAACATAGTTTGAAAGCCTTATAGTATTAAAAACTCTTTAAAAAATGCTTCTCATTCAAATTCGACAGGCTTTGGAAGTAGCTTTTTGAAGAATTGTGACAAAAAGTAAAAAATTAGTGTATTAAGCACTAGGTTTAAGTAATGGGTAACCTCCAATATTTTGGGTACTTAAAAAAGGCACTAGAATATTAAATTTCTTTCTATGAAGATCTGCTCTAAGCTAATGATATAGTTTATTATAGATTAATTTTAATCAATAACTCAATACCAAGCTCAAACGCGAATTCGATTTTCAAAAGGGTTATTAGCATAAAATTAAATTTTTTTCTGGAAGATTCCCCTGCTAGTGGGGATGTAATTGCATAGAAAACATAGTTCTAGGTTATATTTTCCTCTTATCTCTTTAGATTTCTTGCTAACATAGTTTGAAAACCTTATGATTTTATGGGTATTCAAAAGAAATACGGTAGTGATAGCTACTTATAGAGGAGAAATCAAATCCCCCATCTCCCAAGGACATTTCAAGTATCCCATATAAATTTTTAAGGAAAAAAAATGGTATCGAAATAAATTTTATCGAATGCTATAACAAACAAATTGGATACCATTCGCTTTGTCCCAGTTAAATATTCAAGTTGAGACTGTATGGAGTGTAAAATTGTTGAAAAATCAGATTGTATCAAAATAAATTTTGTAAAATACTGTAGCGTTCGAATTGCATCATATTTCAATTCCGCAACCGAAAGGCTTTATCATCGGTAATGAAAAATGAAAGAATTAAAACACAAAGATAAGCAGCATTTAAGTAGTTTTCACAAGAATGAGAAAAGACCTTTAAAATTGTTTATAAAGGAGTGAGGCAACTATTTTGTGTTCTTTTTCAATCCTCGACAGTATCAAATTTGAAATGAAAGCGATCAAATTTTCGTACACAATATTCTTTTTTTGTAATTTTTGTTTGTTTGAGATTCCAATTATTTAAAAAACGATTTGTGAATTTTTTTTTTTCAAGTATGGATTCTTTTAATTCATTGACTTATCCATAATCCTTAATTAAAGAGTAAAGGACGGCTTATTGTCACCTTGGCTGATATCCCAGCTATTCGACGTGGCTTAAAATCACGCTTGGAACCATTATATTCGGAGAGGACTGTTGTGTTAAGAACCCCGGCAATTCAAGAAGAAAAGAAAACCAACAGTGTACCTGTCGAGATGGAGCGAGTCGTAACTTTTACCGAAGATATTAATCAAGATGTTATTTTCGTCAAGGAAGTGAAATACATTAACCTAACAAGAGCATAATTTTTGAAACTTATATTTAATATTAAAATTCAATAGTATACCGAATCTGTATTGTCCCATCTTATGTATATGTAATTAATATGTTCTCCCTCCCCCTCGCATTTAAAGAATAAAATTCTACTTTAGGAAATTTTGAGCATATCCCACTAAAGGTACTGCTAATGCAGTGAAAAAACTGATAACAGATATTAATTTTAGCCAAAAAGAGTGTGTCTGTTTAGTACAAGGGGTTTTTAAGTGAATTGCGGCATAAGAGTATCAACAATAGAAGTACGTTTACAGAAAATTTACGTTTGAACAGTTATCCGACTTTATTTCTGTACATCGCTGATTTAATGTAGCAGCTCTTTACTTTTACTTGAAAAATATCAATTGTGGAAAAAAGTTTCTGCCACTGTAACAAATATAAAAATAGAAGTAAGTTTACAGAAAATTTACGCTTGAACAGTTATCCAACTTTATTTCTGCTCATCTTTGATTTAATTTAGCAGCTCTTTACTTTCACCTGAAAAAATTTTTTGTGGAAAAAAAGTTTTGTCACTCTAACAAATATATCATTAGACATAAGCTTACAGAAAATTTACGCTTAAACAATTATTCGACTTTATTTCTGATCATCTTTGATTTAATATAGCAGCTCTTACTTTTAGTTGAAAAATATCCTTTGTGGAAAAAATAAGTTTCTGCCGCTCTATCAAAATATATTTGGGGGCCCGGGGGGCCCTTTGGGGTTGGAAAACCTTACGTAACTTTCTGATTGGCTTAGAATGAGACACATGATCTTATCCAGTTATGAATCAATAACATTTGAAACCAAAAAATGAATTGACATAGAAAGAAGTGTCATTGACCCTGTCCGGCTAGACTCGATAAGCCAGCAGTTGTTGATGTGAACTTATGTTGACATCCAAGAAAACAACAAACAAATTGACCTTGAAAGAGGTGTCATTGACCCTGTCCCGTTAGACTCGATTAATAATCCAACAATTGTTGTTGACTTCCAAGAAACATTTAGCAATGTTGTTGAACTAATGTTGACATCCATCAAACAGTGAGAAAAACCATGAAAAAACATCCTCAGTGAGAAAACCCATAAAAACATGCATAAATTATGTCCTGTCAGCGTTAGACTCGAATATAGATGGCAGCACATGTATTTGCCCAGTACCTCCTGATAGGTTTCTACTCGTGTCAAAAAAAAGTGGCTGTTCTATGCAATTTGTGCTGCAGAACAACAATGTCACACAGAAGGGCACCAAAAAGCTATGGAGTGAACATTTTGAGATGCTAATCAGTTTAGAAGTTCATCAATGATAGAATTTACAAGCGCAAATGACAGTCGCATTTAGAAGGCTTAGGTGCGTTACTACTGCTTCTGTCTGTGGTAATTTCTGGTCTTGACTTGATCATTCATTGTACTTTCTGCTTGTTTTGAGTTCCATTTACTCATTGATTAAATAAAAAAAAAAGTTTTTTTTCAACTGAAAGTATAGAGCAACATTAAAACTGAAAACGAACAGAAATAATTACGAATATGAGGGGGTTCGTCTTCTCGTCAATACCTCGCTCTTGACGCTGAAGTTAGAATTTTGTTCCAAAACCTTAGAAATGACCCCGCAATCGCAAAGACCGTTTAGTTAGAATAGATAGCTCTTTTGAAAGTACTAAGAATACTTCAGCGTAAAGAGCGAGGCACTGATGAGGGGGCGAGCCCCCTCATGTACGGAATAATTTCTGTTCGTTTTCAGTTTTAATGTTACTCCTTGCTTTCAGTTGAAAACACTTTTTTTTTATAATTTCTGATCGTTTTTCAAATGATGCTGGGAAACTGGAATATAATTTGTAAAATTAAAATTTCCTCAGAATGCGGGGCTGAGCATAGGCAATGAATAGCTGCTATTTGGAAGATGAAGATGGCTTTACACGATTGTTTGCCTATTATTCCAAGCAAGCAAAGGTCTTGTGTCAATTCTAAATTCTTGGTCAACCTTCCTAAGACCATAGGCGGGTGTGCCCCGTTTGCCTCTCATTCCACGCAATTTAATGGTTCTATGTCAACTTTAAATTCTTGGTCGACCTGCCAGAGACTCCAGGCAGGCGTGCCTTTCCAAAAACTAACACACAAGTACTTGGCAACAAGAGAGTCATACTTACTCCAGCCATTTACCCGTCCCATTTAAACGTTTTGCCTCTCAATCCCTCGGACTAATCTGTCTTGGTTTTTTTTCTACAATTAATAAAAAAAAACTTTCTGAAGAATAAGTTTTTCAAAGAAAAGTAAAGGCCATTTTAAACTTAAGATCAGCAGATAAGAATACCTGTTAAAATTCAAACTCAAAACGACCAGAAATTACTATTAAAAATAAATGAAACCCAAAACGAACAGAAATTAAATAAACAATCATAGCAAAAAACCAACAACAAGTAATAATATAAATGAATAAATAGATTTTAAAGCGAGTAATGCTTAGATTGAATATGAAAATCAAGCTTAAAACGAAAAAAAAAATAGTTTGCTATTAAAGTAAAGATGAAACTTAAAACGAATAGAAATTAAACAAACAATCAATGCGAACAAACATACAATATATATTAATGTAAATGAGTAAATAAATATTAAAACGAGTAAAACTTAAATTGAATATGCAAATCAAGTTTGAATCGAATAAAAATAACTACAAACAAAAGTTTGGGTATCGCCTCACTGCAGAAGCCTAAAACCTACTGCGTCATCGGCGCCTTACCGAAAACTATGAGTCTTGAACAGTATTGGAAAGTATAAACAAAACCAAATTGAATATTAAATATATAATGGTATTATTTGTTGAAAGACCCATTAGTTCAAGATTTTATTTCACTGTAATTTTTATTTTCATTTTCAATGCTGAAAGAACTGGAAAAGAATAAATTTGTAATATACGAGTAGTTTGTTTTCAGCGAAGCGCCAATGATGCAGAAGGCTTGAGGTTTTTGCAGTTAAAGAAGGGGGCAGTATCCAAATTTTGTTTGTTGTGAAACTATATTTGTCTTGACCAATCTTGGAAAGAGCTGATAAAATTAAACTGAATATTTCATGTATAATGATATTAATTGCTAAAAGCTCATCAGTTCAAAATTTTACTGTAATTTTAAGATTTATTTTCAATATTAAGTACAAATGAAAACATTTGTAATATAATTCGTTTTTAGTAAAGCGCCAATGACGCAGTAGGTTTTAATGACGAACTGCAGTAGGCTTCTGCAGGGAGGTGATACCCAAACTCTCGTTTGTAGTTATTTTATTCGATTCAAACTTCATTTGCATATTCAATTTATGTTTCACTCGTTTTAAAATTTATTTATTCATTTACATTAATATATATTGTATGTTTGTTCGTATTTATTGTTTATTTAATTTCTGTTCGTTTTAAGTTTCATTTATACTTTAATAGCAAACTATTTTTTTTCGTTTTAAGCTGGATTTTCATATTCAATTTAAGCATTACTCGCTTTAAAATCTATTTATTCATTTATATTATTACTTGTTGTATGTTGTTTTGCGATGATGATTGTTTATTTAATTTTTGTTTGTTTTGGGTTTCATTTATTCTTTAATAGTGATTTCTGGTCGTTTTGAGTTTGAATTTTAACAGGTATTCATATCTCCTGAGCTTAAGTTTAAAATGGTCTTTACTTTTCTTTGGAAAACCTATTTTTCGGAATTTTTTTTATAATTAATTTTTGTTCGTTTTGATTGCAAAAAGTTTCAAGTTTTTATTGCATGGGGGGGGGGTTGCTTACTGTCCGATTATTCTTGACTTTAAAAAACGGATCTAGAACATTCAATTTAAATCAAATGAGGCATTTTTCAGAGTCTATACGATTACCTCTTTGATAAAAACCTTATGTATGAACAATAGACAGCTTGCATAACCTGTGGACAGCGATTGGCAACAATGAATGGATTGAAAAAATAGCTCCAATAAGGATGTTTTGACCATTTCATTTGCTGACACAGAGGGATCACGATTGTTTGAAATTGACCTTAATAGGATTTTGTGTGCCAAAGCAATTTTGTATCCATCACAGAGTATATATTTTAACCTTATAATTGGATAATTATAATAGATTTACTATGTGCTCTTCCCATACAAAACTTTACTTTATTAAAGTCTTTGGGATGGAGGCAGCGTAGTTGGCAGAAGGAAGAAAACTTTAGCGTAGACAGTAGGAGAGGGGGAGGGGGAGGTTGGAGACTCATCCAATATGGGGCGGAACTTCACTTATCTCCTCCGTTCCCGATTTAGGAGATTAGACAGACTCAATGGGCTGTAGAATGTTGGACCGTTTGAGTTGTGGAAGACGTTAAAATACTCAAAATATTTTATATTTTTAGTTATTGTAGTTTTGATTTCATAGATTATGGAATGGTGAGCCCCCTGGCCCATCATTTGGGTGAGTGTCAACTCATAATATGCCATTTTGATTAATTGTTCCGTGCTATGTGCATTTATTATTCTATATATGTTATTTTAAGTTACACTTTAATTGCATTGCGTTAATTTTTAAGCCTTGAGATAAAAACTGAAACTTTAGCGGAGACAGTGGTGGGGGAAGTCTTCCCCCTCACATGCATAATTTAGCAGACTCAGAGAAAGTAAAACGAATGAAAATAATCTGTCTTTTAAAAATGTCTTTTTTTCAAAAGACACGAACAAAATCGTCTAAAGGAACCTGAAGTGCTATATCTGACATTTCCGTTGATTCTTTATTCACGTTACTTTCAGATGTAAAATTTAGAATATTATCGAATGGGTTTAGTCGTCTCCTCCCTAAATAATTCTCATTTGGAAAACCAACCCCTGGGAAATTCCTCCCCCCTCAAAGAACATTTTCTTTTCCTGCTGATAATTCCTCCGCGTTAAATTCCGCCCAGCAGAAATTCCCAGCCGTGGAATATTCTCCCCAAATCGAGTCCTCTCCGATAATTTTCAATATTCATGAGAATTAGCGCTAATATTTCTAATCGATTTTTTAGGTCAGAAGTAATGCTATATCGTTACTTCAGTCGAGCCCAGTGAGGGTTCCATGACTAAATACTGATTTGTTTGTCAAGGGGCACTTTATGTGGAAGAGGTTGTCACTTAAACTTCGGAACGGGGTTCATTGAATTACAAATTAAAATTTATAGTGCCCTTACACCAGGGGCGGATCCATGATTTTTTAGGGGAGGGGAGGGGGCGCAAAATAGGTTGATCCGATAAACTTGCGTTATGAACAAGTTTAATTAACGCAATCTTGCGTTAATTAAGTAAATTGTATTAATTTAGACGCTATTAGGGGGGTACCCCCCTCACCCCTCCCCTGGGTCTGCCGCTGCCTTAGGCTCTCTGTTTCTGTCCCTGGTCGGGAGGAGAGCAGATGCCTAATAGGTGCGTGTTAATATCAAAACATTCTAACTCTCATTGGGCCTTCACGTATAAACAGAATTAGTTCAAAGGGAGGGGTGGGGAAAAAGGGCGTGGGGGCGGTATTTGCCCTTCGATCGATTTTGACTCGTAAGAGCTGGACTAGAACTTCCAATTTCCTATCAAATGAGCCCTCTGTGAAGCTTATACGAGAATGCCTTCCTGCCCCCGGGCCCTGGGGGGTTTTGTCGACGCCAGAGTTTTGCTACTTAACCTTTCAACTATCAAAAAAAAAATTATCTGATGCGTTTAGGGCGTGGAGGAACAGGGGGGGGGGGCTATTTGCCCTCCAATCTCTTTTGACTCTTAAAAAGTGAACAAGAACTTTCAATTTCCAATCAAATGAGCCCTCTTTAAAGTTTATACGAGTATCCCTTCCATACAAAATACTATGAAGGATTCAGAGAATCCTTAAATTACAACCCTTGCCCTGAGGGCTGTGGGAGAGTTGTCATCCTCACAAACCTAATTTACAGACCTTAAAACTACGTTTACTAAAATGGTTGTCTCAAAAGTTTGATTGGATGTGTTTGGGGAAAAGGTGGGCGTGAGAGGGGGTTAGTTACCCTCCAATCAATGTCGACTATTAAAAAAGGCACTAGCCCTTTGAATTTCCAATCGAATGAGACTTTTTTGAAGTTTCTACGACACCGCCTTGTATAAGAACCTTATATACCCCCAGGGTATAGCTTAAAACCCTTGCCTTGAGGGTCGTGGGGGAGTGTCCTCCTCAAAACATATTTTGTCTCTGAAAATCAACTACGTTGAACAAAATGGCTATCTCAAAATTTTGATTGGATATATTCGGGGAAATGATGGGCGTGGGGGGGCTAGTTCCCCTCCAATCACTTTCGACTATTAAAAAGGGTACTAGACCTTCGAATTTCCAATCGAATGAGAATTTTTTGAAGTTACTACGACAACACCTTCTACAAAACCTTATATGCCCCCAGGGCATAACTTAAAACCCTTGCCCTGAGGGTTGTGGGGGAGTGTCCTCCTCAAAAACATATTTTCTATGTGAAAATCAACTATGCTGAACAAAATGGCAATCCACAAATTTGGATTGAAGGGGTGTGGGGGACTGAGGGGCGGGGGGGGGGCTAGTTGCCCTCCAATCACTTTTGACTATCTAAAAGAGCATTAGCCCTTTAATTTTCCAATAAAATGAGCCTGTTTTGAAGTGTCTACGACAACGCCTTCTATAAAAACCTTATATGTCCCCAGGGCATAACTTAAAACCCTTGCCCTGAGGGTTGTGGGGGATTGTCCTCCTCAAAAACATTTTCTAGCTGGAAATCAACTACGGTGAACAAAATGGCTATCTAAAAAATTTTATTGGATGTGTTTGGGGGAATGATGGGCGTGGGGGAGCTAGTTGCCCTCCAATCACTTTCGACTATTAAAAAGGGCACTATCCCTTTGAATTTCCAATCTAATGAGCCTTTTTTGAAGTTTCTAAGACATTGCCTTCTATAAAAACCTTATATGCCCCCAGGGTATAACATAAAACCCTTGCCTTGGGGGTTGTGGGGGAGTATCCTCCTCAAAAACATATTTTCTATCTGAAAATCAACTACGTTGAACAAAATTGCTATCTCAAAATTTTGATTGGATGTGTTTGGGGGAATGATGGGCGTGGGGGGGGGGGGGGGCTAGTTGCCCTCCAATCACTTTCGACTATTAAAAAGGGCACTAGCCCTTTAAATTTCCAATCGGTTGAGCCTTGTTTGAAGTTTCTACGACAACGCCTTCTAGAAAAACCTTATATACCCACAGGGCATAACTTAAAACCCTAACCCTGAGGGTTGTGGGGGAGTGTCCTCCTCAAAAACATTTTATATCGGGAAATCGACTACGCTGAACAAAATAGCTATCTCAAAATTTTTATTGGATGTGTGTGGGATACGCATGGGCTTGGGGGAAGGGCTAGTTGCCCTCAAGTCAATTTTGACTATTAAAAAGAGCATTAGCCCTTTGAATTTCCGATCGAATGAGCCTTTTTTAAAGTTTATACGACAACTCTTTATATAAAAACCTTAATGTCCCCAGAGCATAAATTAAAACCCTTGCCCTGAGGGTTGTGGGGGAGTGTCCTCCTCAAAAATATATTTTCTATCAGGAAACCAACTACGCTGAACAAAATGGCTATCTCAAAATTTTGATTGGATGTGTTTGGGGGAATGATTGGCGTAGGGGGGGGGGGCTAGTTGCCCACCAATCAATTTCGACTATTCAAAAGGGCACTAGCCCTATGAATTTATAATCGAATGAGCCTTTTTTGAAGTTTCTACGACAACACCTACATCTTAAATTTTCATTGGATGTGTTTGGGGAAATGATGGGCGTGGGGGGTGGGGGGGGGGGCTAGTTGCGCTCCAATCACTTTCGACTATTAAAAAGGGCACTAACCCTTTACTTTCCAATCGAACGAGCCTTTTTTAAAGTTTCTACGACAACGCCTTCTATAAAAACCTTGCCCTGAGGGTTGTGGGGGAGTGTCCTCCTCAAAAACATATTTTCTATCTGGAAATCAAATCAACTACGCTGAACAAAATGGCTATCTTAAATTTTGATTGGATGTGTTTGGGAAAATGATGGGCGTGGGGGGCGGGGGGGCTAGTTGCGCTCCAATCACTTTCGACTATTAAAAAGGGCACTATTCCTTTGAATTTCCTATCGAATGAGCCTTTTTTGAAGTTTCTACGACAACGCCTTCTACAAAAACCTTATATACCCCCAGGGCATAACTTAAAACCCTTGCCCTGAAGGTCGTGGGGGAGTGTCCTTCTCAAAAACATATTTTCTATCTGGAAATCAACTATGCTTAACAAAATGGCTATCTCAAAATTTTGTTTGGTTGTTTTTGGGGAATTGAGGGGGGGGGGGGGGGGGGCTAGTTGCCCTCCAATAACTTTCGACTATTAAAAAGGGCACTAGCCCTTTAGTTTCCCATCGAATGAGCATGTTTCGCAACTTCGACAACAACACCGTCTATAAGAACCTTATATGCCCCCAGGGTATAACTTAAAACCTTTGCCTTGAGGGTTGCGGGGGAGCGTCCTCCTTAAAAATAAATTTTCTATCTGGAAATCAAATCAACTACGCTGAACAAAATGGCTATCTTAAATTTTGATTGGATGTGTTTGGGAAAATGATGGGCGTGGGGGGCGGGGGGCCTAGTTGCGCTCCAATCACTTTCGACTATTAAAAAGGGCACTAACCCTTTACTTTCCAATCGAATGAGCCTGTTTTGAAGTTTCTACGACAACACCTTCTATAAAAACCTTATATACCCCCAGGGCATAAATTAAAACCCTTGCCCTGAGGGTTGTGGAGTAGTGTCCTCCTCAAAAACATATTTTCTATCTGGTAATCAACTACGCTGAACAAAGTGGCTATCTCAAAACTTTGATTGGAGGTGTTTGGGGGAATGATGGGCGTGGGTGGGGGGGCTAGTTGCCTTCTAATCATCTTCGACTATTCAAAAGGGCACTAGAACTCTCGATTTCCAATCGAATGAGCCCCCTTTGAAGTTTCTACGACGACCCCTTCCATATGAAGTGCCTCTGGGGAAAAAAAATAATAATACTAAAACATTGGAGCCGTATGGCCTTTACTATAGGCAACGCTACAGCGTTGCCTCTGATTAGCCATGTCTTGATGCACACTACTCCAAAATAATTGATAACTTCAATTCAGCCAGAATATAATTTGTACTTTACTGAAAAAAATTCAAATGACTTTACTTAATAAAATGAGCATTGTCAGTTCAATATACATAAGCTTCTAATGCGCAAAAAAGAACGTCTTCAGCTAAGGAGAGGCTATTTTAAATATTGTAAATTCCTGCTACATTTGCCAAGGTGGTATTGAGATCACAAGATTATTTCTCATTTTGGACCTATCGACCCTCTAGTTCTGCTTGACAACATCGCAAAGGATCTGAGGACCAATACTCCGAGGAAGATATGTGGCAGTGACCCTCTCACTTATTTTTTTTCAGATTAGTGTTTCTATGGATATTGTTAAGTTATTTATGTTGTGTTTTCCTTATTATTTCCTTGTCAATAATATTACTTTGTTTTTTCTTTTTTTACCCCGCATCTATTTTATATTGCGGGTTACAAATAAACTTACTTACTTACTTACTATAATGCTGATATTCATTCCTTAAAATCTTAGTTACTTTTTGATTTCTTTTGAGTTATAAAAGTGAAAACATTTAAAAGATTTTTTTCAGTAAAGTACAAATTATATTCTGGCTTTTAGAAAGCATAGGGTTTAGATCCCGACTCAGATTAATTTCTGCTCGTTTTGAGTTTGTCTTATTTTAATTTCTGTTTGTTTTGGGTTTCATATATTTATTAATTCTGATTTGTGGTAGTTGTATGCTTGGTAGACTATTTGATTCTATTTTTGTTCAGTTTTGGTTTAATGGAGTTCTTTACTTTTTTTGAAAAACTTATTTTGTGCAAAAAGTTTTTTTGATTAATTTCTTTTCGTTTTATATTGACATAGTCTTTTCAGGGAGAAAGACTGAGCCTCTTCTGAAGTTAAAGAACTATCCCTTCCACAAAGACCTTTAATACCCCCTGGGCATAACTTACAACCCTTGCCCCTAATCTCTGGGGTTTGTTTCAACCCCAAAAGCCTTGTTGTATGATATTTAGACTATTTTGAATAGAATGGCTATCTCAAAATTTCTACCAGACACATTTCGGGACAATATGACGTGTGTGTAGGGGGGAGAGGGTAGCTGCCCTCGGATCACTTTGACTCTTAAAAAGGGCATTAGAGCGTCTGATTACCAATCCAATGAACCCCCTTTGAAGTTTATATTACCGCACTTTCTATAAAACCCTATATATCCCCAGGGCAAAACTTACAACCCTTGCCCTGAGGGCTGGGGGGATTTGTTTTCCTCAAAACCATTATTTCCAGACCCGTGAGGGGGTTGTCATCCTCAAAGACACAATTTTCAGAACTTCCAACTACGTTGAAGAAGATGGCTATCTCAAAATTTTGATTGGAGTGTTTGAGGAAAAGTTGGGCTTGAGAGGGGGGTTAGTTGCCTTCAAATCACTTTTAACTATAAAAAAGGGTACTAGCCCTTTGAATTTCCAATCAAATGAGTTCTTTTTGATGTTTCTACGACAATACTTTCTATAAAAATCTTATATGCCCCCAGGGCACATCTTACAACCCTTGCCCTGAGGGTTGTGGGGGAGTGTGGTCCTGATAAACATATTTTCTATGTGAAAATCAACTATGCTGAACAAAATGGCTATCTCAAAATTTTAATTGGATGTTTTTGGGGAAATGGTGGGCGTGGAAGAGGTGTTAGTTGCCTTTCAATCACTTTCGACTATTAAACAGGGCTAAGCCATTCCAATTTCCAATCGAATGAGCCCTTTTTGAAGTTTCTACGAAAACTCCTTCGATACGATGGGCCCTGGTCTAAACCAAAAAATAAATAAATAAATAATACATTGTGCCAACATCGTTCTTTACTTAGGCAGCCGGATTGCGCTGCCTATGATTGGACCTTCCGAAAGCTTCTGAACAAACTGGCTGTATCAAAATTTTGATCGAATTATTTTGGGCTGGGGGGGGGGGGGGGCGGAGGTGGCCGGTTGAACTTCAATCACTATTGACTCTAAAAAGGGCATTCGAACTTCCAATTTTCAGGCAATTGACCTCGCTCCAAAGTTTCTGCAACAACTCCTTTCGTACAGAGTGGCCTTGAAAAGAAAAAAGGGAAAAAATATAAATAAGTTGCTCATGTAAAACAAACATCAGATATTCCCATTAAGAAAATTTTCCCTTTGTTAGGGCTCAGCATCTTTCTTGGGTTTATCCCAAAATATGGATATGTGTGCTGACGACGTTTCCCCTGATATGCGATGGTTAGCACTAAAAAAAGGACAAAAAAGAAAAACAAAAGAAAATGGACAAACTAAAACAGCACACTTATAATATATTAGGATAGAACTGTAGGAACTTTTTCCGAACAAGAACTTTGATTGCATAAGGTTTGACAGCAATTTTGCAGTCAACTACCTTCTCCTTACAGTAATGCTTATACAAGGTTTTCATTGAACTAATTACACATTCTATCCAAATATTCAAGGATGTGAATCTGGTTCTATCCCGAATTCGGCTCTTCATCAGAATCTGGTTCCATTCTTTCACCTTTTCCGATTTCTTCAAATAACAGGGCCACCCCTTAAGCCTTGCTCTATCTTACCTATTTTTCGACGAACTTCTGACCGTTCCGAGAAATGAGAGGAACGAAGAGTCACGTATCCAGCATTCAAGGATTTACAGCACCGAGAACCGTTCCCTAATTAAGATGGTGAGCCCTATCTTTAATGGTGTATTCAAATAAATGAAAAACAAGTTTTTTCAATTGAAAGTAAGGAGCAGCATTAACACTTAAAATGAACAGAAATTAATTTGTATGTGAAGGGTGCTGCCACTTCCTCAACCTTCACTGTTTTCTTAGTCAAATTTAGTGACCTTGTGTTTGAGCAGTCTTACTTAAAGAATTGGGATAAAAGTCAAAGTTTAGCGTAAAAAGTGACGATTGTGGAAGAAGTAGCCCCCTCAGAGACAAAATAATTTCTGTTAATGGTAAGTTTTAACGCTGTTCTATATATTTGATAAAACTGTGTTTTTTATTTAACTTCTGACCAATTTCTACAAAATGTCGGGATATCTCCCCCCCCTTTGTGCAAGATTCTAATGGCTATCTCGAAAATTTGATCGGATATATTTGGTAATGAGGGGTGTGGGAGGGGAGATTGTTGACCTTTAATCTTTTTAGTCACTTAAAAAGGGCAAAAGAACTTTTGTTTTTTTGTTCGAATGAGCCCTCTCTCGATTTTCGAAGACTATTGGTTTGATATGATAATCCCTGGGAAAAAACCTAATAAACCCGTATCTGTAATCTTTCTTCTGGCGAAAACTACAGAATTCCAAATTTTAGTATATAGGAGCTTGAAACTTACAAAATAGGGTTCTCTAGAAGGCTGAACATGATGATGTGATTTTCATTATGATTGCTTGATATTTTGGGAGTATTTTCCCCTTTTCCGAGAATCGGGCAAATTTTTCCAAGGCTCTTAGATTTTGATGAGTAACATTAAATTAAAGGATTTTATATATTTGAAATCAGCATAAAGCCAATTATTATATTGATGAATAATTACTTCATTCAAATTACGTTCCGTTGAGTTTTGGTTACTGTTGGGCAGAGTCGCTCATTACTTACGCTTCGTTACGACGAACTGTTTGATATGAGTCACAATGATACTACATCTTAGCATGCCCCTGCACGAACCGTGGAGACCAGATTTTACCTTGCAGTAAATCATGTATGAGACGATTAGAAGAAACCAAACCTTCTTTTTCTTTATTAGTTTCATTGTTGGTAGATATAAAAATATCAGAAGGGACCATGCTCGTTTCTACTTTCAAACCAATCTTGTAGCATTGCATTGCTTCAAAACCCCAATAACTGGATGTATTATTAGCGCTATTAACCTTATTCACGTTATTACCCAAAAATGAAGAATTGTTATTACCATTATTCACCAGTAGAAACAAGTCACTACATCAATTAAGACGAGGATTAAGTGGTACAAAGAATATGCAGCTCAATAAAACTGCGGACAACAATAGTTTTTCTATTAGCAGCAGGATTGTTTGCATTTTCTCAAACAAAGTAGTGACCCCCTTTACTTTTTTAACAGGTATCTAAATTATTTCATTTTTAAGTCTTGCATTAATTAATCCCACAGTTAAGATTCTTAACAGTGTGGAAGCATAGCATCAGTTTGGTATCAAAAGGTCGTATCTCTAAAATTGTAAATTTTTGGAAGAGTATAAACACATAAATCTTTTAATTCCCCTCTGATAACCGCAAAAAACTGGATCGATGTGTGTTGATTTTACATATCAATCCGATTTTGTTTTACGGTTATCGGAGGGGAGATAAAAAAGTTGTGAGGTTTTTTTTGGGCTTCTAAAATTTACCTTTAATGGAGATACGACATTTTGATACCCGACTAACGATAAGTTCTTTTCGATGAAATATCTGATTGTTGTAAGTCTAATCTCCCTTGAATGGTCTCCAACCTTAAAAAGGCAAGAACTAGGACATTAATTTTTACCTCTAACCAAATTTGGTTGAGATGCGACATACCATTCTGGTTATCGCACACACCCCTAAAAGCCGGAGTACATTTGGCACTTCTGTTCATATAAATTACTATTTGGTTGCATTTTTGTTCGTATAAACATTAGAATCAAGGATTTGAAACAGAGAATACCAAGAGACAAGTATGTAGCTTTCCACAGGTTGGCACCCCTTTGCATAGAGGCAGCGCTCTAGCACTTCCTTAGGAAAGAGCCATATAACTGCAAAGTAGTATATTTTTTCACCGGTCACTTGGCATGGAAGGGGATGGCCTTAGAAATTTTAGCAGGGTTCATTCTATTGGAAAACATAAGTTCTAGTTCCCTTTTAAAGATTCAAAGTTATCGTAGGACAACCACTCCTTCCATAACCTTCTTTCGCTACACAACCAACCCCCTCAGCCCTTCAAGACATAAGGTCAAAATTTTAAAATTTCATATCCGTAAGAAATAGTCAATATATCCAACAAATATGCATTGGAGGGTTGTATGACACCCAGCCCTTGGACAAGGGCTGTAAATAATGCATGTTGCCAACTGTTTGCACATATGTTTTACATTGGAAAAGGAGTGCTTGTTTAATGTCGGGGGTGACTTTGGCTCGAAACTTTCAGGGATTGTTTTCTGGGTCAAATGGGTTAACTTATCCTTGGAATGGGGGGGGGGGGCTAATGGGTCCGAGAAGGGGAATATTTTTCCCTAAAACATGGGCCAAGAGAAGTAGTACATACAAAAAGGATTTTCCAAGACGCAATATTATGTACCAAACAAATCGGTCCAAAAAAGGGACATAATATTTTCCTGATCTTCTATAAACTTATATTCTTAACTCCTTGGGCTAAAAAAAAACAAAAAAACACCAAAGCAGAAGCGAACATAGAATAAAATATAGATTTGCGCCCATCAGAGTCTGACGACGGGCCAGATAAGGGGTAAAATTTTTGTTTTTCCCCGAGCACTTTGTAGGGAAGGGTTGGTCGTCAGAACTTGAGAAGCGACTCATTCAACGGAAAATTGAAAACCGCAACCAGCCTTCCTCCCTCACTGTTTTCTGATACCCGACCCCTCCGTAGCCTCCATAGGGGAGAAGTGGAGACTAAACGTCAGCTCTACAGACTAAAAAAGAGCACCTCCTCCTACACCAGAGGAACAGTCGATTGCATGTGTGGATGATTTGCCATAGACTGATGGAGTCATGGGTGACTTGCCTCACCAATTTAAAAATTTATCCAGGTCCCTGCTTGTTCAACCAGAAGATGTAGCTCCACTACCAAAGAAAGAAGCTGCAAATCGGAAGAGAGGCAAAAAACCTATTGAGTCTAAGGTACTTACATCTACACCGGTGAAAGATGCTATTCATGCTGCTGAAACTGAAAGAAGACACAAAAAAGAAAGGAAGGAGTCAAAATTAAAAGATAAAAAGTGTTGTGCAAGAAGCCAAAACACCAGCCATTAGAAAGGCATGACAAAAAAAAACACTTAACCTAAGTGACAAAAGTGAATAGGAGCAGGATATTGCTTGTGACGATAACTCGGAAGACTCTTTCGGATCTGAAGACCTAAGGGTTGCAAACAAAACAGATGCGATAACACCTGGTGATTTCATTTTGGTGGAGTAAAAATGCAAGAAGGGTTCAAAATTCTATACTGGTGAGGTCCTAGGAACTAGGTGATGGTTACTTTGTCAACTTCCTGAAAGGGCAGCTCCCATCTTGGAAGTTTGTGTTCCCCAGTGAAAGAGAAGAGACCTTTGTTGATGCCGGAGAGTCAAATTGCGTCTTCCAGTTCATAGGCTCTATGGTGGGACTGAACGCGTTTCAAAGATGATTATTTTTTAGATTGATCTATCTGCATATGCAGTTGAATGAGAGAAACTGGAAAAATTATGTTGCCGCAGTGCCTAACTTCGTTATTTGAAATTGAAAAATTTCTCCATGTTTTGTATTTTTTTTAACAATTGAAAACAAATTTGTATTTACAAATGTGTCCCAGAGTACCATGCAACTGTCCCACACTACCCAGATCATGGGTACTATGGCACAAAATCAGTGCATTCAGAAAAAAAATGGGCTCAACCTCTGTTATAAACTTTAAAGAATGAAAAAATTGTATTAAAATGGCGAGTGATTAGGCTATTGAAAGCCAGCCAATTCATTAAAATCGAGTCCCAATTGCCTGATATATACATCTTGAAACTGAAAATGTCCCAGGGTACCCACTTCTCCCCTACCCCCTACGTCATATTTTCCCCAAATGCTTCCGATAGAAATTTTGAGATAGCCATTTGTTCAAAAATCTTCCAAAGATCTCATAACACGGTCTTTGGGGTTGACACAATCCCCCAGAGTATGGAGGTAAGGGTTGCAAGTTTTGACTTAGGGGTATGCAAGGTTTTATGAAGGGGTGGTCTTGTGAACTTTAGAGGAGGCTCATTTGATTGAAAATGTATAGTTCTAGTTCTATTTTAAGAGTCAAGAATGATGGAGAGAAAACAGTCCCCCCTCCCTGATGTCCTCTTTTCCCCAAACACATTCGCTCGAAATTGTGAGATAGCCATTTTGTAACCATTAGTCCGAAGAGAATATAACAGTGTCTTCAGTAATCAAATATAAGAAATATTTAAGCAGACGATGAACTAAATCAAAACAAACTGTGAGCATGTGGACTTTCAAAAAGATGACAAAGCAATATCTCAAGAACAACTTGGATTATTAAGTTAGACCTTTAAGAGTGAGTTGTGCGGGATTTTGACCTAGCCAGAAGGCACTATGTGTATAGTTTTAATACTACCACTACAGTTGCTGTAACTAATGACACTTAGAGTATTAAAATGAAACTTTTAGGAAGCATTTAGTGGTAGTTCCAATTAAATGTAAAAACTTTATGCATGCCGGTTTTCAAAAAGACATATAAGCAATATCATAGGCAGTACCACTCTATAATAGCTAGAAATGTCATTTAAACATTTAAAGAAGCTAATTCGATTCAAAATTAAAAGTTCTAGCGTCCTTTCTAAGAGCAAAAAGCGACTGGAGGGTCATCAGTCCGTCCCTCGAGCCGATTTATTTCCCAAACACATCCAGTCAAAATTTTGAGACAACTATTTTGTTCAGCAGAGTATATTGATCCAGCAACTATGTCTTTAGGGATATTAGGCATGTCAACACCCCACAATTCTGCAATTGGCCCATTATGCTATATAAGTAAATGCTACTTTAAAACTAAATCAAAAGGCATTTTATTTGCGGTTGCCAATAAATTTGAAGCTTTCGGGGATAGTAGTATTACTACTTATGCTCTTACAATTTAATTAAATAAATAGAGTGTAAGTGTATCCAGATTGTCAAACACCATAGATAGAATCTTTTGGGAAACTGTTTTGTCTTTGTGTCAGGATTAAAAATTGATGAAAACATTTCTCCCGACATACAAATAGGAAGCCAAACTATGGATTCTTATAGAAAAAAACCAAAAAAATATAAAATATTAATTTTTTTCATGAAAATGACTATGTCAGTAAAGAATGAACAGAAATTAATATTAAAAATACTTTTTCCACAAAACAAGTTTTTCAAAGAAAAGTAAAGAGCTCCATTAAGCCAAAAATAGGCAGAAAAGTGAAGTCAAGTAATCGCCCCAGCGTAAAACTATCACAAATCACTGTCAATAAATAAATTAAACTCAAAATGAACAGAAATTAGAATAAATAGCCGAGTCAAAATCGGAACGAGCAAAAATTATCATTAGTAGGGCTGATAACCCCCATGCCTTGTCAAGACCAGAATATAATTTGCGCTTTACTGATAATAAAATACGTTTAAATGCTTTCACTTTTTTTTTAATTAAATAAATACAATAATTTAAGATTTTAAGGAATAAATATCAGTAAAGATATATTAAACTGACAATCTGCAGTCATTTTTTTTTTTCTATAAAGCCTAACTTATGCTCTGGTCTTGAGAAGGCATAGGGGTTGTCAGCCCTAGCAATTTTAATTTTTACTCGTTTCGAATCTGACTCGGCTATTTATTCTAATTTCTATTCGTTTTGAGTTTCATTTATTTGTTGACAATGATTTGTGGTAGTTTTACGCTTGAAAGATTATTTGACTTTATTTCTGCCAATTTTTGGCTTAACGGAGCTCTTTACTTTTCTTTGAAAACTTATTTTGTGGAAAAGGTTTCTCAAATTAATACAAATATAAGGCAGCGTCATTCACCCAAGGGGGGGGGGCTGCCCCCCCCCCTCCCCTTCTGCTCCCCCACCCTTATATACGCCCATAGAGACTTTTGATCTTTTACATAGCTGAAGCCATTACAACCTCTACAATAGGATTTTCTTATCGATAAATACATTATATATATATGTTTTTTTTTAAATACATTGAAGTACTTCGTATAAATAAAAAAAGAAAAATATTACCATTTAAAATTGTTGAAAACTAAGTTCCTAGCAGCACTTGCCACCCAAAGGAAATTTCCTGGCGGGGCTGATGATGACCTGCCTTGCCTTTTCCACCTCTGTGCTGGCAGATATAGGAGTGTAACATATTAGCTGTATAGAGAAACATTCTAATTAATTCCTACTCCCTCCTTCCTTTTTCAACGTTTATCTGAAGCCTAATGAAAATTAAGCAGTTTTCCCATTAAAATGTACTTTTGTAGGAATCTACCCTACCCCCACCTAAACAATAACTCAACCCCCCCACCCCTCATTATAGCTGATACGCAATTGCAGATCACCGAACGTAGCCTAATTTCATTACAAATAAAGCAAATCAACTTGGTTGAATCCAGTACTACCACCGTGTGGCATTACTTCTTCTGCAACTGGGAAGCCTAAAATATATTTATTGATACTTTTAAATCAATTTGCTTCTTAGGATTTTAAATTGATTGCAAATTCGTCCTCTTCGGGGCAAAGTCGAAGTTTGGTGCCCTAAACCGCCTAAACTGTCACCCATCCACACCTTCTATTTTGGCGTCTACCCCCCCCCCCCCTCCCCCACTGGAAAATTTTCTGCCAGCGCCCTTGGCCCCAGGGGAACATTCTCCATGAACATTTATGCAGTTTTTGGTATTTAAAAAAAGATAGTTGGGTGAAAAATCAGCACAAATTATGATAAAAACACAAAACACCACACACCATGCACAAAACCTATAAGAAGGTGTAGCTTTTCCTTGAACGTAGAATTGTCTTTGTAAATCAGGCCCTCATTAATGTTTGGATTTATGATGCCAAAAAGCACTATCAATTGCAACTAATTAGTTTTGACTATTTTTTGTTCATGGTTTAATTTGGCAAAACTGAAAAAAACGTGCTACAACCTTAAGAACTTCATACTTTGAAATAGCTGGAAAAAAATCTTTTGAGATTGTGATTATCAGGTACAAACAGACCAGAGGTAGTTCCAGGTTTGGGTCTTACTTTATTCATCCATAGTTAAAGAGGGGAAAAAGGCTATTTAAACTTTTCAGTCAGTTTAAAAATCTATTTGCCGAGAAAAAATTCAGAAAAGATATATCAAAGAGACTATTAATGTATAAAATATTTTGTATTTGTTGAAGAAATATTTACTTTAAATATAATGCAATATGCCTTATAAATTGTAACACCTAATTATATTATATCAGAGGTAACGCTATAGCGTTGCCTATAGTAAAAGCCACACGGCTCCAATGTTTTATTATCTATTTTTTCCCCCAGAGGCACTTCATATGGAACGGGCCGTCGTAAAAACTTAAAAGAGGGCTCATTCGATTGGAAATCGAGAGTTCTAGTGCCCTTTTTAAGGGTCAAAAGTGATTGGAAGGCAACGAACACCCCTTCCACGCCAAGCAATTCCCCAAACACATACAATCAAAATTTTGAGATAGCCATTTGATAGAAATTAAGTTTTTGAGGAGGATACTCCCCCACAGCCCTCAGGGCAAGGATTGTAAGTTATACCCTGGGGGCATATAAGGTTCTTATAGAAATCTTTCTCGTAGAAACTTCAAAAAAGCTCATTCGATTGGAAATTCAAAGGACTAGTGCCCTTTTTAATAGTCAAAAGTGATTGGAGGATAACTAACCTCCCTCTCACGCCCACCTTTTCCCCAAACACATCCAATCCAATTTTTGATATGGCCATTTTGTTCAATGTAGATGAAAGTTCTTAAATCATACGTTTGAGCAGGACACTCTCCCCACAGTCTTTAGGGCAAGGGCTATAAGTCATTCTCTGGGGGTATATATGGTTCTTATGGAAGGAATGCTCGTATAAACTTCAGAGAGGGCTCATTTGACTGGAAATAGGAAGTTATAGTTCCACTTTTTAAGCGTCAAAAGATATTAGAGGGTAACCAGCTCTCCCCCCCCCCCAACTCCTTTTCCCAAATGCATCCGATAAAAATTTTTAGATAGCTATTTTGTTAAAAATAGTTCAAAGATCATGCAACAAAAATTCCGGTGTCGACACAACCCCCAAGGGCCCGGGGGTAGGTGTTGTAAGTTATTCCCTGGGGACATATGTGGGTCTTATAGAAGGGATGATCTTATTAACTTCATAGAGGGCCCATTTGAATGGAAAATGAAAGTTATAGTTCACTTTTAAGAGTCAAAAGAGATTGGAGGGCACCTAGCCCCCCCCCCTCCACGCCCTTTTTTCCTCGAACCCATCTGATAAGAACTTCGAGATAGCCATTTTTTCTTAAAATAGTCCAAAGACCATATAACAAAAACTCTGGGGAAGACGAAGTCCCCCAGGGCCTGAGGGCAGGCGTTGTAAATTATGCCCTGGGGGAATATATGGTTCTTATTAAGGGGATGCTCATAAAAACTTCAGAGGGCTCATTTTATTGGCAATTGAAAGTTTTAGTTCCCTTTTTTAGAGTCAAAGAGATTGGAAGGCAACTAGCCTCCCCCCCACGCCCCTTTTCCCTAAATAAATCGAATTAAAATTTTGAGATAGCCATTAAGTTAAAAATTGCTCAAAATTCAGATAACAAAAACTCAGGTGTCGTCAAAACTCCCCCAGGGCCAGGAGGCAGGTGTTGTAAGTTATACCCTGGGGCATGTATGGTTCTTATGAAAGGTATGCTCGTATAAACTTCAGAGAGGGCTCATTTTATTGTAAATTGAAAGTTCGAGCTCATTATTAATAGTCAAAAGGGATGCTTGTACAAACTTCGGAGAGGGTTCTATTGGACCAGTAGTCCACAATGCCACCAGTATTGGTGTGGTAAGGTACGGGTGTAACCACTTAGTGGTGCAAAAATGGCACTACACCACTGACTGGAGGGAAAAGCCCCCGATGGCGCCCAATATTATAATGGGATGCCCGCGTCAACCACACCGATACCGTAAATATCGGGCTTGACAATACCCAATTTACAGTATACCCTGCCCCAGGGTATGATAACGAGATCGAGTGGTCCAATGGCCCAAATTCTAAGGCCAATAGTGCACCCGACTCGGGTCACCACTAAAAATCTCTAACTATCTCCTTGGGGGTAAACGAACCCCCCTGTCAATATAATAATGACGGTATCTCGTAACTCTGTTCCTACCCTGTCTGGGTTCCTGGAAACGTAGCACACTGTTGTGGAAAATATCTTACTTGTAATCTTTTAAAGGTCACATATAACAAAAAGAATAGGCTTCCCCAAACGGAGTCTAAATGCAGGTTAACTGAAAAATTCATTCTGTACAGCAACTTTTCATAGGGTTGGACCTTCACTTGGCCCAGCAAATCCTCTCAATCCCCATTCAAAATCCATTCTACTTTTTCTTAACTTTACCTTTCAATGGCTCAGACCAGGAAGTCCAAAATAGAATTTAGTTCAAAGCTTACTTATTGCGAAAGAATCTAACTTAGCAACCAGAATTCAACTTAAGATTAAAAATTATCTTATGGGGAAATATATTTACAGAAAAGAACATGGGTCATTTATCTGAAAAGAAAAGAAACAGGGGTGGCGCAGCCTCCCAATTTGTTCTATGAGCCGGTCCACCTCCCCCCGTAGTCAACGAAGCTGTATATTTTTCCGTCGTAGTGTAGTTTTGTAATTTTCCCTCTGCTAAAGAAGTCGTTTTTAACGATAGGAGATTTTCGATATCCCCAAAGTCTCCTCCTACTAAAACATCCACTGCTAGAGTAGGTACTAAGCCTACTTTTATCATTTTTCTCTGGACCCTACCGTCCTTCTTTGCAATTTCTATTCTTACCCAAGCAGACGGGCATGGGTGCTTGTCTCCATAATAACATAATGTTGTAATTTTATGATCTATCTCCGTTCTATGAATTGGCTCAGTTCGCCCATAGGTTTGGTCACTGCAAGAATCATTTGCGATTTCAACTAATTCCCCGTTCAATTGTCCGTATATTTTTAAGGGACTCTGCAAATGTGTAATTTTTTTCCTTATTATGGGTCATGGCCCAGGCTGTCGTTTCATGTGGTTTTCGGTCATGTTTACTGGGGCAGTTTCTTGCAAAATGCCCCGTAGTACCACAGTTATAGCAAGTTAATTCTCCGCTGTGTTATAGTGCCTATTTTTGTTATACTCTCTATATTGAAATATGTCTGTGTCCTCAACTTCCTCTCTTATTTCGGTCCACCTATTTGCAATTTCCGCCATTTCTTCACTTGTTTTTGGTTTCTTTTCTTTCAAATATATTTTCAATTCTCTGTGGGTATTTTCTAAAAATTGTTCCATTACTGTTTTATCTATCACTTCCGTCAATTTTTCCTTTATCTCCTCCGGGTCTTCAAACATTCTATAATTTTCTAACTCTAGCCATTTTAAACACATATCTTTCAATTTGTACCCGAATTCTTTATAAGTTTCATTGTCTCGTTTTCTTTCGCTTCTAAACCTCCTTTGAAAGTCCTCGGGGGAGAGTTGAGACTTTTCAAAAATGGCCCAACACCTCCCCCGTAAGATAAATGACCAACCACGCGCCACGCTAGTCCACCTTTACAAATATAACACTTAACTTTAAAATCACCAAACTTGTCTATCTTCTGTTCTTCCTTCTTTTATACATCTCCACTGCAGCTAACCGTTGGCTTATGGTTTCGCGACTATACCATCTTCTTGGCTTTGTTCCATTGCCATTCCGTATTTCTGTCCAACCAATCAAAGCTATTGTCTGTACAGCTCTATTCATCAAGCTTGGGATTTCAAAGAAGGAAGAATCCACGAGATTTGTGGAACTTTATCTTGCGCAGCAAATTAAAAATTTCTCGCTCTCACGAAATTTACATTTGAAAGGAGCATAGAACAATTGCTGGCACATTCGATGATGCCAGCCATCATGAAAAATTGGCTGTACTAGCCTCTCAATTTCCATATGTGGAAACACCCCCAACATCTCAATAAAAAAGTAAATTGCCCCTTGGCATAATTTCAAATAATATAAGGCCGAAAATGCAAAGGCCTGTGAAAACGATAAAGGTACAGGGAAATCAGCTAAAAGTTTGCGCGAATCACTATTCAGTTTACTCTGAGTTCCCTCGCGTGGGATAATCAAATGAAGAATATGTGTTGCTGCTAATTGAGGATGAAATTTGGATGCATCTCCCACTGAATACAATATGGCGAAAATAATTGTCGGTTCCCATGAAGAGTAAAAACTATGACTAGGGTTACTGGACAAAGGTTTGGGTGAAATGTCAAGTGACTGGGAGAGGGTATCCCCCAAGGACTCCAGATGAGAGAGCAAAACCTCGGTAAAGGGATCACAACTTGTCCGCCAGTTGTGCATTGAGGAAAAGGGCCATCTTTCGCGACTTCCCACAGGGGATCATCCCCAAGGGATTCCTCCCCCTCATAAAGGATCGAAATCTTTTTCGAGTTGATAATACTAATCTCAGATTCCTTCCCAAGTTTTTCCAATCCGACTCAACATTCAATATCTCCCAACTTTTCCCCAGCTCGTTGTAGGTCGCTCATCTCTGTTTTGTAATTATCTTGTTTTGTTCCCCATGGGCCTTGGACCTCTTCCCCCCCCCTATTATTTATGTTATAAAGGCACGGCCCATCCAATATTTTTTTATTTTGCTCTACTGCAGGCTGAATCTAAAATTTTGTCTCTTTTTTGCATTTATTTATTCTTTTTAACTTTTCTCAATTTTTTCCATGGTGCAAAATAATAAATCATCGTTATATCTGATTTGAACTCCAGTGTCCACCATCTTTAACTGCAGTTTTCTATTGTAGCTCCGTTTAATATCTCTTTTCTCCCTTTTAGTTTTCTTTACTTTTACCACCAAAACAAATATTTCGTCATCAAATCGGAACTGAATTCCGACATTGGCTTTTTCATATTGTACTAAAATTTCTCGAAGTTTACGAGGAATAGCACGTAAAATAAATTTCGTCTCATTTTTCTTTGGTACAATCAGTGTTTCATTTTGGCCTGTACTTGTTAGCGTCTCATATTCATTAAAACTGTTCTCAAGTTTACTATTTTCTCCAAATCTTCCTGGAAAATCATTTTCGCGTGTCTTATTTTCAATGTTTTGTGGTTTTTTTACTTCCGCATCCCATTTCTGTGGATTATCAACATTCCGAACACGAGTATCAAGTATTTTGTTTTTCCGGCAGAATAACAAATACTATATGTAAACATCGGGCAAAGTTCAAAACTTGCAGCCCTTCTTCTGGAGACTGTGGGGGATTAATCATCCTCAAAGACATAGTTATTTTATTTTTTTACCATGTCCAACAAAATGGATATCTCAAAATTTTGATCTGTTGACCTTGGGAAAAAATGAGCGTGGGAGGGGGCCTAGTTGTCCTCCCTTTTTGGTCACTTAAAAAGGGCACTAGAACTTTTAATTTCCGTTTGAATAAGCCCTCCCGCGATATTCTAGGATCACTACGTCGATACGATCACCCCTGGAAAAAAAAAAACAAATAAACACGCATCCGAGATCTTTCTTCTGGCAAAAAATATAAGTTCTACATTTTTGCAGATAGGAGCTTGAAACCTCTACTGGTGAGAAAGAAATGTTGTGAGAAAGAGCTGTAAGAAAGAAATGTATCCAGCAGCCATCATTATCGTGCCTTCCAGTATCAAAAGTGCAATTTTAAGACTTAAATAATTATCCGTCTAAACTTATTTTGATTGGGAAAAACACTTTGAGCATTATATACGTTATATACGTTGTATTATATACGTTACATCCCTTGATATGCAAAACTTAGACTGAGGTGAAAAATTTTTATACATTAGCCTGTTTTCATTGAGGTATTAAGTAAGAAACTCTTTATCAAGCTATTCGACTTTGCCTTTTTTTTTATTATATTTGAGCATTTTGTGTGAAAGATAAGACAAGAATATCCCCTCCTAGGAAGACTATAATTTTCCCAGAGAAACTATCACTTCCCATAATTAAAGTCTATGTCTTTCCTATAATAGCCCAATTTAGACTTGCGCGATTTCCTTCCCCTTTCCTTTTTATACCTCTTAGGGAAATGATAACTTGTTGCTTTAGTCCCAGTGCAAGAACGGATACTATCTGCACAAGACAGATACCATTTGAAGAGGTAAGAGTCTTGTATTTAACCAATACAAAAATCGGGATGAGAAAATATTTGTATTTTATTGTGCAGAAGAAAATAACATAAGCAAAACACCCACAAAAACACTGCATTTTCTACCACTAAAGCAACCCCTTTGCAACCTCCTTCACCTCCTTAAAGCAACCTCCACCTTGAAGGTAGGGATTGCCAAATACGCCAGAAAACAAAAGTTCAAAGAGGATGTCCCCTACTAAACGCCTCGCTCTTTACGCTAAAGTTTTTTATTGTTTAAAAAATAAGAGTTGTGAGAAAGTCAAACTTTAGCTTAGAGAGCGAGGTGTTGAGGAGGGGACAGCCCCTTTCATATACGGAATAATTTCTGTTCATTTTAAGTTTTAACGTCGTTCCTTACTTTCAGTTAAAAAAACTTGTTTTTTTGTATTTAATTTTTGAATTTTTTAGTAATTAATGCAGGTTTTGATTTTGGCTCACCGTACATGAATAATTAAAACAAAATTTGCATATTAGTTTTTCTTTTATTTGGTTAAATGGCTTTCTCGGAACTTGTTTAATTTTATTTACGAACGTTTTTATTAGTAATAAAAAACGTTTAAATTCCCCTCCGGAAAAAAATCTTGCCTTAGGTTTAAACCCCCTATTCTCTGCCCATATTCATACTCGCATGTTTGTCCCTGGTCTATTACACACCAAAGAATAGCCTCAATAATCCACTTTGGATTCCAAAAACTAGGCCATTTACAAGAATTGTTTGAATTTCTTTATTTTTTCTGATCAGCTGCTTCTGACCGCACAAAAGAAATGGCAGATATTTGCGAGTGACAAATAATAAGAAAAATTAACCAAAGAAGCCGGTTTAGTTACATAAACACAAATATTGTGAAAATCTGATTGAAAGAAGTGTATGAAATTTATTGAAACTGATTATTCAAATCTACTTTTAGAGGAGGCATTTAAAGAATGTGTCAACAAAATCATCCAGTATGCCGGTTTAAGCTGGTTTAGTTACATATTAATTAAAAAAAACAAGTTTTTTTTAACTGAAAGTAATTAGCAGCATTAAAACTTAAAACGAACAGAAATTATTCCGTATATGAAAGGGGCTGTCCCCTCCTCAACGCCTCGCTGTTTACGCTAAGGTTTTTTAATGTTTTAAAAAATAGCGTTGTCAGAAATAGTCTAACTTTAGCGTAAAGAGCGAGGAGTTGAGGAAGGGACAGCCCCTTTCATATACGGAATAATTTCTGTTCGTTTTAAGTTTTAATGTTGCTCCTTACTTTAAGTTAAAAAAAACTTGTTTTTTTTTATTTAATTTATGAACGTTATTGAATTAATGTAAGTTTTGATTTTGGCTTGCCGTACATGGATAATTAAAACAAAATTTGGATATTAATTTTACTTTTATTTGGTTAAATGGCTTTCTCGAAAGTTGTTTAGTTTTATTTACGAGCTTTTTTATTAGTAATAAATATACGGAACTTACGAATTAACTTGCATAACGAGCTTCTATATTCATAATTTTTTAATAAGTATATTAGGGGGTTCGCCCCCTAGTATATAAGTATATTAAGGGGTTCGCCCCCTACCTTGCACTCTACGCTAAAGTTCGAATTTTGTTCCAATTCTTTAAAAATGACCCTTAATCACAAAGGCCGATAACTAGAATAAATAGCTCTTATGAAAGTACTAAAAAATCTTTGGCTTAAAGAGCGAGGTATTGACTAGGGGACGAAATTAATCCTATACTTAAAAATTTATGTTCGTTTTAAGTTTTGTTGCTGCTCCTTACTTTCAGTTGAAAAACTTGTTTTTATTTAATTTCTAATCTTTTTTTTCAAATAATGCTAGGAAATCCGGCACCCCCTTCATAGCAATGCCCCTTCCCCCATGAAAACTTTCTCCATGGAAAGATCCTCCCACATAACCCCCGACCCCTCCAACTACCAATTTAACACTTTCAATCACGAATACAATGCGATCGAGCAAAAAAAGAAGTGTGGAGCACCAGCAGATGACAGTCCACAGCCTTAATCGAGAAACTCGATTTTTTGGTGGGTGGTGAAAATCCCAGCTCAAAGCATACAAAGTCCGGCCACCCCTTTATTTTCTACAAAACAATGTTTCTTAAGTTTCTTAAGGATTCTGGTAAAAATATCAATTCTTTGCTAAAAGATTGTCCTGTCTGTTAAATTAAAACCTTAGCGTAAAGAGCGAGGCGTTGAGGAGGGGACAGCCCCTTTCACATAAGGAATAATTTCTGTTCGTTTTCCTGTTAACTTCCAGAATAAATCCCCCCTGAAGACGTCTTTATACTTCCCAATAACCAATACTAAATGTAAACATTGGGTAAAGTTCATAACTTTCAGCCCTCCTCCGGGACTTTGGGGGATTAAGTCATCGTAAAACACATGTTTATTATATTTTTGACCATGATGAACAAAATGGCTGTCTAAAAATTTTGATCGGGTGACTTTGGAAAAAAATGAGCGCGGGAGGGGGCCTAGTTGCCCTCCATTGTTTGGTCACTTAAAAAAGGTACTAGAACTTTTAATTTCCGTTCGAATACGCCCTCCCACGATATTCTAGAACCAATGGGTCGATACGATAACCCCTGGGAAAAAAACGAAAAAAGAAAACAAAAAAACAAATAAACACGCATCCGTGATCTTTCTTCTGGCAACAAATTCAAAATTCCACATTTTTGCTGATAGGAACTTGAAACCTCTACAGTAGGATTCTGTGATACGTTGAGTCTGATGGTGTAATTTTCATTAAGGTTCTAGGACTTTTAGGGGTGTTTTCCCCTTATTTCGAAAATCATTCAAATTTTCTCAGGCGCGTAACTTTTGATGGGTAAAACTAAACTTGATGAAACTTAAATATTTGAAATCAGTATTAAAATAAAATTCTTTCGATGTATCTATTGGTATCAAAAATGTCGCTTCTTAGAGCCTTTGTTACTATTGAGCCGGGTTGCTCCTTACTTACAGTTCGTTACCACGAACTGTTTGAAACACAAATACGTGAAAATCTTATTGAAAGAAGCATAAGATATTTATTGAAATTGATTATTCAAATCATATTTTGAGGAGGTTTTAAATTTGGAGGAGGCGTTTAAAAATCTGTCAACAAAATTGTCAATTATGCTGAAAAATGCGGACACACAAGCTAAATTTCCAAGGTAAATAGGTAAATTTTTCAAGGTTTTTGCACGTGGCGGTGACACCTTGGAATCCTCACCACCTTAAAACTTCACCTCCCCTTTTAGCTGCGCGCCTGACAGAATATCATGGTTTTAACTGATTGAATCTTGGATCTTTCACCCACGCAAGTGAACATTCACAATCATTGAACAAACCGTATGGTTTATTGTATTTTTTTAGTTGTTTTGTAGAAGATGTACGTACTTCAAGTCACCATACATTTAGAACATTGCTGCACGAGGTGTGTATTGACAAGTTTTGACAACAAGTATACTTTGACTCATCTGTGCTGCTCTCTCCGCCGTGGTCAGACTCAGCTGGTGGCTCCATCCCCAATGACTGGACGAGCAAAATTATCTGAGGAAATCTGGTGCCATCTTCTGAACAAGTTGCGCATTAAAATAA
Source organism: Artemia sp. Qi Xiang Cuo (assembly GCF_049724085.1). Lineage (NCBI taxonomy): Eukaryota > Metazoa > Arthropoda > Branchiopoda > Anostraca > Artemiidae > Artemia > Artemia sp. Qi Xiang Cuo. The sequence goes on along the minus strand of NC_142797.1, from coordinate 78,037,767 downwards.
AGGCCGATAATCTATATTTTACCGATATCCGATAATTACACTCACTTCAAGGGCCTTCATGTATGTGGGGAGGAAGTGAACCCTCCCCCAATGTTTTTGGTCACTCGATAAAAAAAGAAGTCAGTAAATCGTGGCGCTTCGCGCCACGATTACTGGACTTTGTCGGTAAACGCAGCAGTTTTACCGACTCCTGCCGTGATTTTACGGATGGTGCCACAATTTCACATTTGGTTAAATAAACAGTACTAAAATAGTGACATGATATGTTGAAAAATCTTAATCTGTGTTGGTAAATGCAGCGGTTTTACCGACTTGTGCAGTGATTTTACGTATTGTTTTCGAAACGGACATTATGCTAATTAAAACAAACAGTCGGTAAAAATGACCAGACAGTTGGTAAAATCTCTCCCCCGCCCAAACATTTTGGCTAGTAACAAGCATGTCATATTGGCCCAATAATATCGGTCGGCCAATATATCAGTTGGGCCCTATTTTTAAAGTTTATCTTTGAATTAAAGGAAACTTGTTTTTGTTAATTTTTATTCATTTTAAGTATATTATTCAAGATATTTCAGGAAGACTGCCAGGACAAGCATTGTTTTGACCCATTTCCATTGACAAGGGTTTCAGGGTATTTCACCGTATATTCAGGGTGTTTCAGGAAATTTACCTCCAGAAAAATCATTCTTGTCCATTTCATTTTACGGGTGTTTCAGGGTATATTCAGAATATTTCAAGGAGTTCGCTCCTCAAAATGTCACTCCTCCCTGTTTTGATTTTCCTCATTAGATTAGCTATCTTCACTTTAAATCTGATATCATGTTTGTCATCATGGGTCCAGGGGCCTTTTCCAGCATTCTATGGCAATTGGTTTGACCTGATTAGCCCTTGTGGCGGTAGTTCTATGGGAATAAATAGAGTGTTATCCAAATGATAGCCTCATTGATACTGGGTTGCAGGGTCATCATGTATGAGGGGAAGCCCTCCCCCCCAATGTTGTGGTCACTCGGTAAAAGTAACTAAGTCGGTAAAATCGTGAAGCGAAGAGCCATGATTTTTCTGACGCCGTTAAAATTCTTTGTTCGGTTAAATTAAAGACCACAAAAATAGTGACTTGTCATCTACAGAAAGTTCGAACTTGGTCGGTAATCAAAGCAGTTTTACCGACTCCTTCCGTGATTTTACAGATGGTGCCACAATTTTCTATTTGGTTAATAAAGAGCATTAAAATAGTGAAATGATATTCACCAAAAATCTGAATCTTGGTCGGTAAATGCAGCAATTTCACCGACTAATGCAGTGATTTTACGTATTGTATTTTAAACGGACATTACGCTAATTATTGAAAAGAAAAACAATCTATAAAAAATGACCAGCCAGTCGGTAAAATAAGTTGCTCCCCCTCCAAACATTTTGGCTAGTAACGACCCTTCTAGGGGGTCTGTAAATTGAACTTGTTTTCAATTAGTTTTGAAATCAACTCCTTATCTGTTTGTGTTCGGATCCAGCCTACATTGATGAAATCCGTCTTCAGTAGCTAAGAACACTTCGTTGTATTTTTCTGTCTCAGATCTTCTTATCAAAAGAATAGAAGATAATTCATCAGATTTGAAAATTGTTTGTAATAGGCTAATTCTTGCTCGATTAGTGAAAAGCTAATTTGTTGTTATTTCTAGGATAATATGGATTCTGCTGAATTTCGTAGAGCCGCCCATCAAATGGTTGAATATATAATAGAGTACATGGAAAATATAAAAAATAGGTAAGATGGAATCCATATTAAATAAGAAAAAACAAATGGATATAGATAAAATGCAGTAGTTTGAGTAAACTTTCGAATATTACAAGAAAATAAAGGAAATATAGCAACTGAAAAAATGTGAAACAAAAAGAAAACATATAGTAGTTAACCATAACGAACAACTCCCAAGTAAAAAATGGTTGTAATCAAAAACCCATAAACTGGTGACAAATGTGAAACTGAAACATTATTATCTGTTGTCAAACATTAGTATTAAACAATGGAAATTCACGTAAATACGAAAAGGTAGGCTAAATTTTATAAATGTATTTTTTTAAATTAGCATAAATACGGTCGTTCTTAAAGCGTTGGCGGTAAAAATTCTAGCTTTAGCGTAAAGATGAAGGGACTTTCCCGACCAAATACGGAAGGATTTCTCTTTGTTTTAAGTTTAAATATCATGTTTTATTTTAATTTGAAAAAACTGGTTTTTTTTAATTTCTGTTCATTTGAATACCATAACGAAGTCACCCTGTATGCGAGAAGGGATACTACGCCCTCAAATCCTACTCTTCAAATCACAGTTTACCTTCTGTAAAACAATGCAAGGAGACTATTCACAGAAGATTTTAAAAAATGGGCTTAAAACACTTCTTTGTGGCTTAACATGGAAGTGGTGAACTTTACAGAAATCTAGGGCGAGGAAGGAAAAATAAATTTTTTAAAATCTAGAATTTCGCTTTTTTGTCATTTTTTTTTTAATATTCCAAAGGAAATAATAAACTTCCCTTTTTCATTACATACCAAAAACATGTATCTTAAGAGTTTAGGGGAAAGGAAAGAACCCTCTCAAAATTGAAGCCCCTCCCCTCTATTTCCATATGAATATATTTTGTTTCACACCTTAGAGTGCAAATATGTGTAAATAATGGGCAATTTCAAGGTATGTACAAATTCATGTGCAAATAATGCGTAAATATATCATGCTTAATAGCCTTTAATTTTATTGGATTGCTGCCGCACGCCCAAGGACAAGATTCGTGAGTGCGAGACAACAAATTATATTTGTTTTCTGGAACGTCAGCACTATGTCTCAAGCTTCCAACTCTGAGCAAGTGCTAAAATCTCTGCAAGATTGCCACCTTTACCTTCTGGCTCTGTCAGAGGTTCGATGGCTAGGTTCTGGATCGAATAAACTGGACGGAAATATGACTATTATCCGTAGCGGATCCGTGCAGAGATGTAAATTCGGAGTTGCCCCATGCTGACAAATCAAATATATCAAGCTCTAATGTAGTGGACTCCAATATTACCTAAAATCCTGAAAGCTCGCTTTATAGTTGCGCATGTAAAATAGAAATTAGTGGTATGCTACGCAGCTACCAATGACACTCCTGACGAATCAAAAAAGGGAATATACAGAGTACTCAGCTCTGCAGCCAAAAACATACCATGGCCGGACATACCATTTTTTATGGGGGACTTCATTTTCTGCGCAACACCTCGGTGAGTATGGCCTGGGCAAGCGAAACGAAAAGGGGAACTTCTCATTGGCTTCACACTCCTCAACGACCTTGTAATAGGAAGGACCATATTCTCCCACCGGAATATACACAGATATACTCATGGACATACCCCGATGGCCTTACCTGGAGTCATATTGACTCTGGAGCAAGAAATAAAGATCCAGGCTACTGGATATAAAGGGCCACAGAGGAGCTGACATTGGCTCTGACCTCAACCTGATTGCAGCAAAATCTCCCTTAAATTAAAAAGAACTAAAACGCCAAAAAGGCTCCCTCAAACTCAATCTTTTCCACAGCGACCAAACCTAGCAAAGCATAAAGTTTTGCTTTAACGATGCCAAGAAAGCTGCTATTTACTACACCAAGAGCCAAAAGTACCAATGGTTGTCTGACAAAACATGGGATTACACGGAGAAAAGGAAAAAATTAAAACCATCACTTATCCAAAGAATTGTCCCTGACCATCAGATCTTCAGCAATGAAAAATATAGAGCCACAGATAAAGTAGGGAAAACAATTCCAGAAATAACCAGAGAAATTTGATTGAGTGGAAAGCAGTGCACGCAGAAAAGCATCAAATAGAGTTGACTCAAGAGCTGTATATAAAATTACCCATGAGATCATTGGCAAAAATTCATCTATTCAGCATGGACCGGAAATCCTCCTTGGGCATCTTGATAAAATAGCAGTCTGCAGGGAACGAATTATAGGCTAGCCATATTGAAAAGCTGCTGAACAGACCTGAAGCAGACAACCCCCCAGAGATACCAGCAATTTGTTTGTTCTCCTTAAATGTTAACATAGATCCACCGTCATTCACCAAAATTGCTGCATCAAAAGATCTGAAAAATGGCAAGTTATCCAGCAAAGGCCAGATATCCGCAGAAATGATAAAAGTAAAGTTTATCACATACTGAACATTCTGGACAGCTTTGTTTGGAGCAATCTAGGTTACACCCAAGGTACCTTTTGACTGGAGAAACAGGATTCTTGTGAGGATTTTCAAGAAAGGGGACACCACCCTCCAAGACGACTGGTGCGGAATATGCCTGCTTTCTATACCCAGCAAATTTCTGTCAAACATTTTACTGCAGATAATCAGATCCTAGTTCAACAGGCACCTCTGTGACGAGCAACGTGGATTCAGACAGAACCGTTCTTGTGTGGATCTGACAATGTACTTTACAGCTTCTGACGGAAGAAATCAAACAGTGGCGATTAAATATCTATATTATATTCATCTGTTTTGAGAAAGCATTTGACTAAATGGACTGCCATTGTCTGTGTAAGATCCTACCGCACTAGAGAATCCCAAAAAATACAATTTGGCTTATAATTGATTTCTATGAAGACTATGGTCGCTGCGTAAAGACATCAAGTGGTCATTTCTTTCGTATCCTGTCAGGAGTCAAACAAGGCTTCGTCTTATCACCGCTACTCTTCGTAATCGTAACTGATTACATCATGCGATGCACCAGCACAAACGGCATCCAGATTAATGCTGAAGTATGGCTGAGCAAAATAGGCTTCACTGACGAAATTACGGAAGTACAATTATGCAAAAACGACTTCAAAAACTCTCAGAACAATTGAGGGAGAGAAGCTGCCAGGTATGCCTAAAAATAAATATTGAGAAACAAAATGCATGGTCACAACAGACTCAGCCCTGAGCATCGCTTGCGGATACCAACAGTTAGAAAAAGTTGTCCATTTCAAATACCTAGGAAGAATAATTGAAAATACAGGATCTACCTGAAAACAAATCCTCACAACAACTGGTCAAGTCATTGGAGCCATCGAATGCGGGGCTCTACGGCCATTCATCGGGTACACGCCGCAGAGGCAGACCCAGAAATAACATGCACTGAATGTACCAGACAGATCAGTGAAATCTAAACACCTCACTCCCACCTTAGTGGGAGGATGATATACCGGCAGCAGCAAAATTTTGGGAAGATTAGCGGCTCCTTCTTGATGCCTTGGGTGCCTCTGGAGGTAGAGAAGGATCTAAGGTCTAAGGAAAGGTAAAGATTTGATAATAAGACAAATTTTCTTAGGCTCCTCACTTTTGGTGGGTAAGCTGAAATCTAATAAATTTTACATGTGTAGAATTATCATAAAAATCCAATGATTTGATGGCTTTATTGTTACCGAACTCCTTTTTTAATGAATTAGTTGACAGAAGTATATTTACTTTGCTTAAGATCAAAGTTTACTAGCTTAATCATTATGTATGTAAGGTTTTATATGACTTCCAAAACAAAAATGCAACTATATTGCTTGTTATTTTGTTTATCTGTGTTTACTGAAAAAATATGAAATGTTGACACTGAACATTCATATTTCTGGATTTTGTTTTTCTTTTGCTCTGTTTCCTATGATTGCTTACGCAATATGTATAGTAAAATCAATAACGGCGATATGCCATCATTCTCTCGGTGATCATTTAACGTCTGGTATTTAATTTCAGAGAATTTTTGTTTTTTAAAATCAGTTGGCAACGCTCTAATAAAAGACTATAGTAAATTCTTATAGTAATTTGCCCCAAGGCTTCAATGCATTATGCTTTTTCCAAAGGCACTTCATATGGAAGGAATGGTCGTATAATCTTCAGATGGGGCTCATTCGACTTGAAATCGGAAGTTCTAGTGTCCTTTTAAAGATTCAAAAGTGATCAGAGGGCAACTAGCCACCCTCCTCCTCCTATTTTCCAAAAATGCATCCAATCAAAATTTAGAAATAACTATCTTGTTCAAAATAGTCCAAACGACAAACAACTATGCGTCCTGGTACAAGGGTTGTAAGTTGTTCAAGTTGCCAATTGTTAACATATAAGATTTTTTATTGAAAAAAGGGCATGTTTGATTCTCGGTCTTCAAAAAGACTTAGGGGATTAAGGTTAAACGCTTAGGATGTGTTGATAGGAAAACCGAACAGAACCAAAACACGATATGTGCTTGCTTAATGTATATGAAACCTTCAAGATATGTTGAGGAGATGTTCTTGACAGATTGGAGAGCAACCCCCTTGCCATTTTAGGGCATTCCTCTGCTAATCACTAATCGAAATTTTGAAATTGTTATTTTGTTCAAGCTAGTCAAAATGTCCAATAGCTATGTCTCCAGGGATGCCATGCATCCCTGGAGATGCATGGCATCTCCCCCCACACAGCTCCGAAGCAAGAAGTATAAGTTATGCGTTACACCAATTTGTTAGATACAGGATTTAACATTAATAAAAGGGGAAATGATTGATTCTTGGTGCATCCGAAAAGGATAAGGGTATTGAGGTGAAACTTTGGAGAATGTTGAGGGGCATTTTACCTGAGGCAACATTATAGCGTTGTCTTTGGTAAAGAGTAAAAAGGATTCAATGTGCAATCATTATTTATTTATTTTTCAGAGGCATTTAATATGGGAAGGGGTGGTCGTATAAACTTAAGACAGGGTTTATTCGATTGGAAATTGAATGTTTCAATGCCCTTTTAAGAGACAGTAGTGATTGGGGGCAACAATACCCCCTCTCACGCCCTTTTTCCCCAAATTTATTCAATTAAAATTATGAGATAGCGATTTTATTCAAAAGAGTCAAAAGGTCAAATAACTATATTTCAGGGTTTGACAATCCCCGCCCCCCCCCCCCCCGAGTCCCTGGGGCAATGGGTGTAAGTTATGCAGGTTGTCCATTGTTAACATATATAGTTTTTAATTGAGAAAAGAGGGCATTTTTTATCCTGGATCTCCAAAAAGGCTTAGGTTATTAGGGTGAAACTGAAAAAAAGATGTTGAGAAAGACACCCAACACATTCAAAGATACTACGTGTACTTGCTGGGTGTCAAAATGGAATGTAAGCAATATATTAGGAACGGCTAAGGTTATTAAGTTGAAAATTTCACGAGGTCATCTCAGAGGGTGTTGAAGAGTGACTGGAGGGCAACCAGCTCCACCCTCCTTGACCTTTTAAGGTGACCTATCTGCTCAACAATGATCAGAATTTTTTAATTGTTATTGTCTTCAAAAAAGTCAAAAGATCTAATAGCTGTGTCTCCAGGAATACCATGCCTCCCACAGCCCAGAGGAAAGGAATGTAAATTTTAAAATGTGTCTATTGTTTATATACAGGGTTTATCATTAGGAAAAAGAGAAAGATTTGTTTCTGGGTGAATTCAAAAAGGCTAAGGGTATTAAAATAAAATTTGGAGAATGTTGTGGGTTATCCTAAACTAAATCAAAAGGTACTATGTGCATCTAGTTTGTCAAAAAGGTGTGTGCATTGTCTCAAGAATTGCTAACGATGTTAGGTCGAAACTTTTAGGACATATTGAGGTGGAGGATTTAATGAAGTTGGAGGGATACCAGCTCCCCTATTATGCCCTTTTTAGCTGCCCTCCCTGAAAAAAATAGTCGGTCAAGATTTGGATATAGTCATACTGTTCGTAATAGTCTAAAGGTCCAATAGCCATGCATATAAGGATGAAAAAAAAACAAAAAAAAACACAGCTTTGAAAAGGAATGTCGACCACAATCAATACATACTGTGTACAAGCTGGTTGTAAAAAGAACGCATCAGTAATATCTAAAGAAAGGATGAGGGTATTAGTTTAGAACTTACAGGGTATGTTCAGGTGCTTGTTAAAAGCAATTTGAGGGTTACAAGCCCACTTGGCTACTTAAGATGCCCTCTCCTTTTAACACTGGTAAAAATTTTGAAAAGCTATTTAGTTCAAGATAGTAAAAAAGCTTAGCTACATTGCCTTTTCGGATGCAATGCCCCCCACTGCCCCCAAGGCAAGGATTGTGAATTAAGCATTTTATCCTTTATTAATAGTAGGATAGGAAAAGGGGGAATCTTTGATTTTGGTGTGTTTAAAAAGGATAAGGATTTTTAAGGTACGACTTCGGGGAATGTTGAGGAGCATGTAAAACTAAATCAAAAGATACTATCTGCATCCAGTTAAATAGGCCAAAAAGGTGTATCTGCAAAACCTCGAGAGTGGCTGAGGGCATTAACTTCAAAATTTTAGGGCATGTTGTGGGGGGTGTTTAAAACAGATTGGAGGGCAGGCTGTCCCCTTCCGTGCCTATTTTAGCTGCGTTGAATCTTAAAGTAAATCAAAAGCACTATATGCATCCAGGTTATCAAAAGGGTATATCTTCAATATCTTAACAGTGGCTAAGGGTCAGAATATCCAATCAAAACATTCTATATACATCTTGATTGTCAGAAGGGTGTATTTGAAATATTCCAGAAATGGCTCATGATGTTTAGTTAAAACTTTCAGGGAATTTTGAGAGAGGTGTTGAAATAAACCCAAAGGCAGTTATTGGAACTATTAAATTTGGATTGTATAGTTTAATCCTTACGTCAGACTTTAATTCTTTTATTGTTTAAAAAAATAGAGTTGTGAGAAAGTCAAACTTTAGCGTAAAGAGCGAGGCGTTGAGGAGGGGACAGCCCCTTTCTAATATGGAAAATATAATACGTAACATACATACGGAAAATAGCCCCTGGATATTCCCTCCGAAACATATCCACATGCAAAATTGAGTTGGCAAAGATAATGTAGGACAATAAAAAAGAATTTCGTATATGATTTCTGTCAAATCCCCTAGTGCAAAACTTTCCCTGGAAATGTATCACCCCCCCCCCTAGAAATTTCCCTCCCCAAGGAAAAATTCACCCAATGAAAATCCCCCAAAAGGACAAAATACCCTCCCAACAAATGCCTGTAGACTTCCCAATAACAAATACCAGACGTAAACAATGGGCAAATTTTATAACTTCCAGGCCTCTCCTCAGGGCCCGTGGGGGTCATTTGACCCCTAAAGACATAGTTTTTGATGTTTCAACTATACTGAACAAAATGACTATCTCAAAATTTTGAACAGACAATTTTGGGAAATGAATGGGCGTGGGAGGGGGCTAGTTGCCCTCTGATCTTTTTTATCATTTAAAAAGGCACTAGAAATTTTAATTTCCGTTTGAATGCGCCCTCTCCCGATCTTCTGGGATCATGATTTCAATGCGGTCACCCCTCGGGGAAAAAAAGCAAACAAAAACGAATAAACAAGCATCTGTGATCTATCTTCTGGCAAAAATAGCAAAATTCCACATTTTTTTTATATAGGAGCTTGAAATTTCTACTGTGGTTCTAAGGTACACTGAATCTGATGATGTGATTTTCGTCAATATTCCTTGAGTTTTAGGAGGTGTTTCTCCCTGTTTAAAAAAATCAGGAAAATTTTCTCAGGCTCATAAATTTTGATGGGTAAAACTATAATTGATGAGTTTTACATATTGGAAATCATTAAAATAAGCTGATCCTTTTGATGTTTCTATTGACATCAAAATTTCATTTTTTAGAGTTTTGGTTACTATTAAGCCAAGTCGTTCCTTACTTACAGTTCGTCACCTCGAACTGTTTCATTGATTATTATGGTGGTATTGATGGTGTTGGTGCCAAATGCTTTTTTTCCTTTTTCTCTCAGTGATTTGTTTTCTCCGCGGACAAACTTTGCTTGTCAGGGAAAGTTGTAAAAAGTTATTTCTATATTCTATATTTCTATATTTCTATATTATTTCTATATTGATTAAGTGTTTAAGAATTGATCACTTCTGTGTTAAACAATACATAAAACTGTCAAATTAGTTGTACGCATTGTTAGAAAAAAATACGACACTTCGGCTGTATGGAAAATCTGGCCAGCAGTGGATGTTACGTACTACAATGTTTGTTACTTGACATAATTTCTTGCCCCTTACCAGAAGTCCAGCACTAAATCTCAGAGCTTCAGTAATTCAGCTTCATCAACAGCAAAACAACAGATTTATTTAAATCTGTCCATAATGACATTATATTTCAAAGTATTTTAATTCAAGTATTTTATTTGTTTGAATAAAGTATTTAAATTTAAATTAAATGATTAAAATGAATTTAAAAATAAAAAATAAGAAGAAAACAACTACAAACATAATTTAGAGGAAACATGGAACAATTATTCAGAAAGACTGACATCAATTAGAAGGGGGAAGAGTAACAGGGGAGCCTTTGGCCCCTACATGATACGCCCCTCCCCACCCGTATATTTTTGAGAATTGACACCACTGCTCAAAAAGATAAAAATAGATATTGCTGTCTTATGTAGGCTACTTTCTATTAAAAAGTGTGTTTTAACTCCATTGTTTTATTTTTTTCATATTATCCTAAATCAACCACATTAATCGTTGTCTCTGGAGATAAAAAATAGTCCCATTTTTGAAAATTAAAAAAACAAGTTTTTTTCAACTGAAAGCAAGGAGCAGCATAAAAACTCAAAACAAACATTAAAACCAAAAATTCTGTAGATTAAAAGGTTGCCCTCCTCCTCAATACCTTGCTCTACAAGCTAAAACTGTTAGCACTTTTAAACAAGAATCTTATTCTGATTAAACAGCCCTTTTGTTTCATGAGTCGTTCTAAAAAAAATAGGAACAATCAGTTAAACTTGAGCGTAAAAGCTAGGTACTAAGGGTGGGCAACACCATGCCATAAGGAATGGTTTCTTTTCATCTGTCTTTTTAATGTTACTCCTTACTTTCCGTTGAAAAACCTTCGGGGGGGGATTACAAATGATTTTTTTCGGGTGTTAGGGAGGCGGGCTCTTACAAAAAAACTTCAAAAACGCATAAAAAATCATTTTCATTATGTTTTTACAAGTCAGACAAGCATTTCCAGGGGGGGGCGAAGCCCCCTAATCCTCTCCAATGGATACAGCCTTGGCGTAAAGAGGGACAACCCCTTCATATACGGAATAATTTCTCTTCGTTTTCAGTTTTAATGTTGCTTGTTACTTTCAGATGAAAAAGCTTGTTTTCTCATTATTTAATTTTGGACGTTCTTCAAATAACGCCAATAAATCTGGCTCACCCTCCATTAGAAATTTCCTCCTCTCATGGGAAATTCCTGTGGAAAGTTCCTTCCACATAAAAGACACGCCTCCATAAAAGCCCCCCTGGATAATTTCATCGTCACTAAAATTTCCCTCGCCCCTCTGTAAGATTTCTTGTGGACGATTCAGGATGAAAAATTCCCCTTAGCATTCTTTTATTTGAAAAAGATATTTATTTCGAATCGTTTTTCCGATTGCTCCTCTAATCCCTTCTTCCCTGGAAAATTTTTCCCAGATATCCAAACCCACTTAAAATTTACCCGGGAAAATTCCCCCAGAATATCTCCACATGCAAAATTGATTTGACAAAGAGAAAGTAAGAAAGTAAAAAGAATTTTGTGTATGAATTCTGTTAAATCCCACAGTGTGAAATTTCCCCAGGAAAGTTAACCCCAGAAATGTGCCTTCCGACGGGAAATTCTTCTCATGGAAAAATACCCCAAGCATGAAACCCCACCCGAAAAATTTCTTTGTACTTCCTCCTAGCACATAAAGAAAGAAAAACGAACAAAATTGGGTTTTTTAAAGGCCAAATGAAAATACTGATAAAAAAAAACATAGCTAATATTTTGAGGGGACAAACGCCTCCCTTCTTCAGAACGAAACTAAATAATGTATCCAAGGAAAGTGCCCAAGAAAAAAAAAAACAAAAAACAAACAAGAAAAGTTAATGTGAAAAGAACCAATACACCAAAGAAAAAACAAAAAGCTTAAAGATGAATAAAATCCAATAAAATCCAAAAATTACAAGAATTAAAACCAATACCTAACAACCATAAAAGGGAGTCATTCGCCAATATCTGTAATTTGCATAATATCCAAAAAATTATGAACTGCCATTGACGGATACTAGCGAACAACTGAGGAATAAAAGAAAAGAAAAAAAGAAAGAAAACAATTCATTCACTCAAAAACAAAACAAACCAGCAATTTAATAAGTTGGAGAACTATGTCATCTGATTTCGGATTTTAATTATTGCATTTCTTGCAGACCTAAGGGGTTGTTCACGTGTCTGATTCTATGACTGGGAAGGTGGTTGAAGGTTCATTTCAGGGATTACTAAAGTATCGGCTTCTCTTTTGAGAAAACCGAAATATGACTCGTTTATTCTTAAATCACCGGAATCAAACAGTTTGTGGTAACGAACTGTAAGCAAAGAGCGACCTGGCTCAATAGTCGCTGAGACTCTGAAAAACAGAATTTTGATACCAATACACACATAACACGCAACAAACTTTTATGTTGACATCAAATACAGAAGCAGCAGCCGGTTTCGTATTAAACGACAAAAGTTACGCACCATAGAAAATTTGGATTTTTTTTTTAAAAAGAGGGACAGACCCCCTACAAACAGTATAACCTTGATGACAATCACGCAATCATATTCCGCGCACCAGAGAACCCTACTATAGAGGTTTCAAGCTCCTATCTACAAAAATGTGGAATTTTCCATTTTTTGCCAGAAGAAAGATCCCGGATGCGTGTTTATTTGTTTTTTTGTTGTTTTTTTTTCTTTTTCCCAGGGGTGATCGTATCGACCCAGTGGTCCTAGAATATCGTGGGTCGGCTCATTGGAACGGAAATTAAAAGTTCTAGTGCCCTTTTTAAGTGACCAAAATAAATGGAGGGCAACTAGGCCCCCTCCCACGCTCATTTTTTTCCCAAAGTCACCCGATCAAAATTTTGAGATGACCATTTTGTTCAACATGGTTGAAAATATTATAAATATGTCTTTTAGGATGACTTAATTCCCCAAAGTCCCCAGGGGGAGGGCTAAAAGTTATGAACTTTACCCAATGTTAACATATAGTATTGGTTGTTGGGAAGTATACAGAAGTTTTCAGGAGGGTTTTTTCTGGTAATGGGAGGGAAGGGTGGGTCCGGGGTTATGTTGGAGGATCTGACCATGAAGGAAGTTTTCATGGGGGAAGCGAAATTGCCATGAAGGGGGCGCCGGACTTGCCAGCATTATTTATTGGTTATTGGGAAGTATGCAGACATTTTCAGGAAGGATTTTTTCTGGAGGGGGGGGTTAGAGGAGGGGGTTACTCTGGAGAATATTTCCGTGGAGGATGTTTCTTTGGGGTAAGGGACATTTCTATGAAGGGGGTGCCGGATTTCCAAGCATTGTTTAAAAAACGATCAGAAATTAAATAAAAAAAATAAGTTTTTTCAACTGAAAGTAAGAAGCAACATTAGAACTTAAAACGAACAGAAATTATAACGTATGTGAGGGTGTTCTCCCCAAAGTCAATACCTCGCTCTTTACGCTACAGTTTTTTTTAGTGCTTTCAAAAGAGCTATCTATTCTAATTAAACGGCCTTGTGATTCAGGGGTTTGTGAATCAATTTTTTTTTTAACTTTTAACGTAAAGAGCGTGTTATTGACTATGGGGAGAACCCCCTCATATACGTAATAACATATACATAATAAAAAAAAAACAATAAAAAAACAAGCGATACGGCTCAATAGTAATCGAAACTTTTAAAAACGGAATTTTGATGTCAATAAATGTATAAATTTTATTAAGTTTAGTATTACTCATCAAAGGCTACGAGCCTGAGAAAATTTAACCGATTTTTTACAGAGGGGGGAAACATCCCCTGCAAATGAAAGAATTTTAATGAAAATCACACCGTCAGATTCAGCGTATCAGAAAACCCTATTACATAGGTTTCAAGCTCATATCTGCAAAAATCTGCAACTTTGTATTTTTTGCCAGAAGAAAAATATACGAATATAGAAGTTAGTTACGTAAGTTAATTTGTAAAGACATCCATTTAGCAAAAAGAAAAGTAAAATTTTTATGCAAATTTTCTTTACTTATTCAATGACGGTTAGCCAAAATAAAAGCTGCATTAACTAAAAAACGATCAGAAATTAAATAAAAAAACAAGTTTTTTAAACTGAAAGTAAGGAGCGACATTAAAACTTAAAACGAACAGAAATTATTCCGTATATAAAAGGGCTGTCCCCTCCTCAACGCCTCGCTTTTTACGCTAAAGATTGACTCTTTCTTACAACTTAATTTTTTTTAACAATAAAAAAACTTTAGCGTAAAGAGCGAGGCGTTGAGAAGGGGACATCCCCTTTCATATACGGAATAATTTCTGTTTGTTTTAAGTTTTAATGTCGCTCCTTACTTTCATTTTAAAAAACTTGTTTTTTTTATTTAATCTCTGTTTAAAGCTAGACCTAAATGTTGGTATTTATAAATTTCAATAGCTTTTCTGTAGTGCTGGACAATACCTTTGTCATGCGAAATTAGGCTAGCTTGATTAAGCAAAATAGTATGGTCTGGGTTTTCAAAGATGTGCTCTGCAAAGGCAGAGTCAAAATTTTCTGTTTTTTACCGCTTTTTAAGTGTATTATTAATTGAAATAGAGTGCTGAGTTAATCTATCCGTGAGTCGCTGATCAGTTCTTCCGATATATCAAAGACCACACGAACAAGGAATTCTGTAGACACCATAGTTTTCACCTATCGGGATCGGGTCTTTACCTTGATAAATTTGGGACATGGTAGTTTTTCTGGGTCTATAGTAAGTGTAAATGTTATTTTTTCTTAGATTTTTTTGAAATATTGTCTGAAACCCCTTTAACGTATGGGAGACCAAGATAAACTGAATTTTCCCTTTGATTTGTGTTTTCTGTGTAGCTATCTGATAATCTTTTAATGCGTTTTGCAATTACAGAATTTATTAAACTAATCGGATAACCATTCCCAATTAAAATATCTCTAAGGTGGTTGAGCTCTAAATCCAAGAAGCGTGTTGAACAAACTTTCAATAATCTATCAACTAAAGAAGTGAGAACTCCTCTTTTCACAGCAGGAGAATGATTAGAGGAATAATTCAAGTAACGGTCATTATGTGTGGGTTTTCTATAGACACCAAACTCGAAACATGTAGCATTTCGGTGCACCAGAACATTTAAGAAAGGAAGACGCCTCTCTACCTCTGATTCCTGAGTAAATTTAAGTTTTGGATCCAAGGAGTTGAGCAAGTGAAAAAAAGAACCCAGAGACTCGTCACCGTGCTCCAACAAATAAAAAATATCATCTTTGAAACGAACCCAAAATTCAGGTTTACAAAAACTTTGCAAAATAGTCCTTTCTTCAAGGTCTTCCATGAAGATGTCAGCCTGTATTGGAGAAAGGGGGACACCCATGGAAAGCCCATATTTCTGTCTATAAAAAGGCCTCTATAATGGAAGTAAAAAGAAGTACTGTTACAAAGGGCTGTAAGTGAAAGAAGTGTTTCATTCGAAAGAGTAGATTTTTCCGATATAGATGAGTTAGATTTAAGTTTATGCTCCAAAATCAGTTCGGCCTTTTGAGGAACACAATTGGTATACATTGAATCTGCATCAAAACTGCCAATTCTTGGATTTGGTTTAACCGAAACTTGCTTTACCTTGGAAACGAAATCAGCGGAATTTTTAATATAGGATTTTTGAGCCTGAATTAGTGGGGGAAATACAAATGATAAGAATTTCACTATTTTTGCTGTAGGAGAATTAAAAGAAGAAACGATGGGTCGAAGTGGATTACCGGGCTTACGAACTTTAGGAAGACCATAAAAGCGAGGGGACCTTTCTTTCTTTATGTGATGTCAGGCCAATGTGGTTTAGGAAATTATCTTCCTCGTAGCAAACACTAAACATAAACAATGGGCAAATTTCGTAAGTTATAGCCCTTTCAACCACGGGTTGTGGGGGATCGTGTTACCCCTAAAGGCATAGTTATTGGATTTTTCAACTATGCTAAGGAAAATGGCTATCTCAAAATTTTGACTGACTGACTTTCAGGGAAATAAGGGCACGGGAAGGGGTCTAGTTTTCCTCCAATCATGGTGTTTACTTAAAAAGGACACTAAAAATATTAATTTCCTTTCGATTGCACCCTCTCCCGATCTTTTAGGGCCATAAATTAGATACGATCACCCCTGGGGGAAAAAATAAATAAACACGCATTCGTGACCTTTCTTCTGACAAAAAAAAAAAAAAAAAAAAAAAAATGCAAAATACCATATTTTTGTATATAAGAGATTGGAACTTCTACAATAGAGCTGCCTGATAAGCTGAATCTGATAGTATAATTTTCGTTAACGTGCCTTGACACTTACGGGATGTTTTCCCTTTTTCGAAAATTAAATAAGAAGCAAGTTTTTTTAACTGAAAGTTAGAAGCGACATTAAAACATAAAACGAACAGAAATTATTCCGTATATGAAAGGAAGACTTTCATATTCGTATATAAAAGTCTCCTCCTCAACGCCTCGTTCTTTACACTAAAGTCTTTTATTATTTTAAGAAATAAAGTTGGGAGACAGAGTCAAACTTTAGCGTAAAGAGTGAGGCGTAGCGGAGGGGACAGCCCTTTTCATATACAGAATAATTTCTGTTCGTTTTAAGTTTTAATGTCGCTCCCTACTTTCAGTAAAAAAAACTTGTTTTTTTTAAATTTAAATTCTGAACGTTTTTGAATTAATTCAGATTTGATTTTGGCTCACCATACATGAATAATTAAAACAAAATTTGTATATTAATTTTACTTTTTTTTGGCTAAATGGCTTTGTCAAAATGTTGATCTGACGTAATTTGCGAATGAACTTACATAACGAACTTCTATATTCGTATATCTTTATTACCTATATTAGGGGGTTCGCCCCCTAGTCAATACCTCGCTCTTTACTCTAAAGTTCACATTTTGTTCCTATATTTTAAGAATGGCCCCTTAATCACAAAGGCCATTAATTAGAATAAATAGCTCTGACGAAAGTACAAAAAAAACTTTAGCGTAAAGAGCGAGGTAGTGACTAGGGGGAAAACCCAATCGTATACGTAATGACTTCTATTATTTTTAAGTTTTGATGTTGCTCCTTACTTTCAGTTGAAAAAAAAATATTTAATTTTTGATCGTTTTTTTAAATAGTGCTGGGAAATCCGGCACTCCCTTCATAGCAATGTTCCATTCCCCTGAAAAATTCCTCCATGGGAAGATACTCCCACGTAACCCCCGACCCCTGGGAAAAAAACAAACACATAAACACGCATCCAGGATCTTCCTTCTGGCAAAAAAAAACAAAATTCTATATTTTTGCAGATAGGAGCTTGAAGCTTCTTTACTAGGGTTCTCTGATACCCTGAATCTGACGGTGTGGTTTTCATTAAAGTTCTATGAATTTTAAGGGGTGTTTCTTCCTTTTTTTGAAAATAAAGTAAATTTTTTCAGGTGCGTAACTTTTGATGCGTAAGACTAAACCTGATGGAACTTATACATTTGAAATCAGAATTAATATATGGTTCTTTTGATGTATCTATTGCTATCAAAATTCCGTTTTTAGAGTTTCGGTTACTTTTGAGCCGGGTCGCTCCTTACTTACAGTTCGTTACTAGGAACTGTTTGATCAGGCATACTTTCTCAGACTCAAAGCTTTTGATGGGTTACACTAAATTTGATGAATCTTATATATTTCGAATCATCATAATAAGTGGGTTAACTAATGCCGATGCTGATTGAAAAATCTAGATAGACAATGAGATTAAATCAGAGGCAATATAGCGTTGCCTATGGTAAAGGCCATAAAGCTCTAACGTTCATTATTATTATTTTTTTTTTTTTCAGGAGCACTTCATATGGAAGGTGTGATCATATAAACTTCGAAGGGGGCTTATTCAATTGGAAATTGGAAGCTCTAGTGCTCTTTTTAAGAGTCAAAAGGGATTCTGTTCAAAGTAGTTCAAAGATCAAATAATAAAAACTCAAGGGTGACAAAACCTCTCAGAGCTCGGGGGCAAGTTTTGTAAGCTAGGTCCCGGTGTCATGTAAAGTTTTTATGTAAGGGCTGGTCGTATAAACGCAGAGGTGACTAATTTGATTGGAAATTGAAATTTCTAGTTTCCCTCCAATGTCTAGTTTTTGGTTAGTTAACAAGGGCACTAGAATTATTAATTTCCTGTAGAATGCACCCTCTGCTGATCTTTTAGAGCCATTAGTTCATTACAATAACCCCAGGGAAAAACAAACAAACAAGAACAACAGATAAAAACGCATCCGTGATATTTCTTCTGGCAAAAGTGCAAAATACCACATTTTTGTATACAAGAGCTTGGAACTTCTACAGAAGGCTCCCTGATGCGGTGAATCTGATAGTGTGCTTTTCGTTAGCATGTCTTGGCTTTTAAGGGATGTTTTCCCCCTTTTTCGACAAGTAACACTATAGTTGATGATTCTTATGTATTTCGAATCATCACAATAAGTGGATTCTTTCGATTTATCTATTGATTAAATAAAAAAAACAAGTTTTTTAAACTGAAAGTAAGGAGCGACATTAAAATTTAAAACGAAAAGAAATTATTTCGTATATGAAAGGGGCTGTCCCCTCCTCAACACCTCGCTCTTTATGCTAAAGTTTTTTATTGTTTTAAAAAATAGAGTTGTGAGAAAGAGTCAAACTTTAGTGTAAAGAGCGAGGCGTTGAGGAGGGGACAGCCCCTTTCATATACAAAATAATTTCTGTTCGTTTTAAGTTTTAATGTCGCTCCTTACTTTCAGTTTAAAAAAGTTTGTTTTTTTTATTTATTTTCTGATCGTTTTTTAGTTAATGCAGCTTTTATTTTGGCTCACCGTCATTGAATAAGTAAACAAAAATTGCATAAAAATTTTACTTTTCTTTTGCTAAATGGCTGTCTCTAAATTTTGTTCTGGCGTAATTTACAAATTAACTTACGTAACGAATTTCTATATTCGTATATTTTTCTTCTGGCAAAAAATACAAAGTTGCAGATTTTTGCAGATACGAGCTTGAAACCTATGTTGCAGGGTTTTCTGATACACTCAATCTGACGGTTTGATTTTTATTAAAATTCTTTTACTTTTAGGGGATGTTTCCCCCCTCTTTAAAAATCAGGTAATTTTTCTCAGGCTCATAGCCTTTGATGAGTAACACTAAACTTAATAAAATTCATATATTTAGAATCAGCATTAGAAGCCCATTCTTTTGATACATTTATTGACATCAAAGTTCCGTTTTTAAAAGTTTCGATTACTATTGAGCCGTATCGCTCGTTTTTTTTATTGTTTTTTTTTTATTACGTATATGTTATTACGTATATGATGGGGTTCTCCCTTAGTCAATACCACGCTCTTTATGTTAAAAGTTAAAAAAAAAATTAATTCACACACCCCTGAATCACGAAGGCCGTTTAATTAGAATAGATAGCTCTTTTGAAAGCACTAAAAAAAACTTTAGCGTAACGAGCGAGGTATTGACTTGGGGGAGCACCCCCTCATATACGTAATAATTTCTGTTCATTTTAATTTCTAATGTTGCTCTTTACTTTCAGTTGAAAAAACTTGTTTTTTTTTAATTTAATTTCTGATCGTTTTTTAAATAATGCTTGAAAATACGGCGCCCCCTTCATAGAAATGTCACTTGCCCTAAAGAAACATCCTCCACGGAAAGATTCTCTCGAGTCACGCCCTCCTCCAGCCCCCCCCCCACCCGAAAAAAATCCTTCCTGAAAATGTCTGTATACTTCCCAATAACCAATACAATATGTAAGCAATGGACAAAGAACATAACTTGCAGCCCTTCCTCTGGGAACTCTGGGGGATTAAGTCATCGTAAAAGAAATATTTATTAGATTTTCGACTACGCTGAACGAAATGGCAATCTCGACATTTTTATTGGGTGATTTTGAGAAAAATATAAGCGTGGGAGGGGGCCTAGTTGCCCTCCATTTTTTTGGTCATTTAAAAA
This sequence comes from Artemia sp. Qi Xiang Cuo, assembly GCF_049724085.1. NCBI lineage: Eukaryota > Metazoa > Arthropoda > Branchiopoda > Anostraca > Artemiidae > Artemia > Artemia sp. Qi Xiang Cuo. The sequence goes on along the minus strand of NC_142797.1, from coordinate 78,017,806 downwards.
GGGCACTAGAACTTTTAATTTCCGTTCCAATGCGCCCTTTTACAATATTCTAGGACCACTGGGTCAATACGATTACCCCTGGGGAAAAAAAACAAATAACCACGCACCGGTGATCTTTCTTCTGGCAAAAAATGCAAAATTCCATATTTTTGTAGATAGCAGCTTGAAACGTCTTCAGTAGGATTCTCTGATACGCTGAATATGATGGCGTGAATTTCATTAAGGTTCTGTAACTTTTAGGGAGTCTTTCCCCCTTTTTTAAATAATCAGCCAAATTTTCTCAGGCACGTAACTTTTGATGGGTAAGATTAAACTTGATGAAATTTATATATTTGAAATCAGAATTAAAATCTGATTCTTTTGATGTATCTATTGGTATCAAAATTCCGTTTTTTAAAGTTTCGGTTACCATTGAGCCGGGTCGCTCCTTACTTACAGTTCGTTACCACGAACTGTTTGATATCAAAATTCCGATATTTAGAGTTTCGGTTACTATTGCGCCCAGTCACTAATTATAGTTCGTTATCACGAAAGGTTTAAAACTGGGTAAACTAATGCTGATTCTGATTGACAAATCTAGATAAACAATTATATTAACTCAGAGGTAATGAATCAGAGTAAAGACGATAAGGCTTTAATGTCTCATAATTATTATTATTTTTTTCCCCAGAGGCACTTTATATGGAAGAGTGGTCGTATAAACTTTGGAGGGGACTCGTTCGACTGGAAACCGGATTTTCAAGTGCCCTTTTTAAAATTTATAAGTGAACAAATGGCAAAGAGCTCCCTCCCCCCCTCGAGGTACTTTTTTCCCTAAACGCATCCGATCAAAATTTTAAGATAGCCATTTTGTTCAAAGCAGTTCAAACTCCAAATGACAAAAACTCTGGGGGTGACAAAAACCCCTCAGAGCCCAGGGCAATTGATGGAAGTTATGCCAAAGGGGAATATAAGGTCCTTATGTAAGGGATGGTCCTATAAACTTCAGAGGGGCTCATTTGATTGGAAATCGAAAATTCTAGTTCCCCTCCAATCTTTTTGATCACTTAGCAAGGGCATTAAAACTATTAATTTCTTTTCGAATGGACCCTCACCTGATCTCTTGGGACAATTAGTTCGATACCATCAACCATGGGTAATAATAACAAATAAACACACATCCATGATCCTTCTTCTTGGGAAATATGCAAGATACCACAATTTTGTAAATAGGAGCTTGGAACTTCCACAGTAAGGCTGCCACGCCGCTGCCACGCTGAATCTGATGCTGTGATTTTCATTAACATGCCTTGACGTTTAAAGGTTATTTCACCCTTTTTTTGAAAATCAAGCACATTTTATGAGACTCGTACCTTTTGATGGGTAACACTAAACTTGATGCATCTTATATATTTCCAATCATCATATTAGTAGATTCTTTTGATGTATCTATTCAGGGGCGATTTTCCAGCATTTTTTTGGGGGGCAAGAGGGGTCCATATTCGGATAGTCAAGTGGGATGCGATATATGATAATTTTTCCCTCCATATTATTTGGGGGGGGGGGCAACCGCCGCCCCCTTGTCCCCAAATCCCCTGTATCTATTGATATCAAAATTCCTTTTTTTAGAGTTTCGGGTCCTATTGAGCCCAGTCACTACTTACGAACAGTTCTTTATCACTAAACGTTAGAAACTGGGTTAACTGATGCTGATACTAATGGAAAAATCTAAATAAACAATGAGATCAAATATTTGGAGAAGGCGGTTGCAAAATTACAGGAATTATAGTAAAGTCTAAATTATTTTAGAGGGATGCGGGCTTATCCAGTCTTAGAAAACCTTTATTAAACATTTTGCATCATTTGGTTGTTTATTTGGTGACCACATCCAACCCACCTTCCCTTTCCCTGAAATAAATTTTTCCTTATGGACCTTATCTCAACTGTCATATTTTTTTCTCTCTATGTGAATACACTGTTATGAATCAATTAATGAAACTGAATTCAACAGTGGTATCAATTCGCAAAAATGAAGAGAGGGTATATTTTTCAAAATATAGGGGTGGTCAAATTTGTTGTTTTTCCAATTTTTGCAACGGAAAAATAATTTCAATGAAAATGCCCAAAAAATAGACTAAAAAAAAAACTTGAGAAAAGGGAGATACAAATACTCTCTCCCTGATAAACGTTTGATTGACTGGTTATTTTTAAATTTATAAACTAATTCCTTTGGCCAATCCTTTTGGTGATTACATAAACAGAAACAAGTTTTTTCAAATGAAAGTAAAGAATGAACTTGATGCTTAGAACGAAGAGTAATTTTCGTATAATATGGGGCAACTCCATCCCTCCTTACCCCATCCTCCTTACCTCCTTACCTCCATCTATGAGCTAAACTTTGATTTTTTATCCTTCTTCCTCCCCAATAGCTTAACAACGACCACCCAAACAAAGGCAATTAGAATTGGTTTAAAAGGTATTTCAATATGCCTAAAGCATAAAAGAGCTTATTGGTACTAATTTTCTTTAAATAATACGATTTTTTATTAGTGTTGTAAAATGTAGTCGGTAAATAAAGCACATGCAATTATCCATACCCATTTACAACATTTGTTGCACTCATCAACGCTTTCAGCAAAGAACTACACTATACGGAAAATTAAACGAGAAAAATCGGTTTAACTTAAATAAAGCAATGACAAAAAATAAACAAAAACTCATTAATTAATAGAAAAGTCTGAATATTTCAACTCCACATCCATGAGCCTTTATCAACGGAAAAAAAGTTTAAAAAATAGGTAAATTATCTACAGAAAAAGACAAAAAACAACATAATAAGAGAAAAAAGAAACAAACGACAAAAAATAAATAAAACTCACGTCTTAATAAACTTTCAAAATATTATAAAACTGTCACAATACTCCATAATTTTCCACTTGCCAATGGGATGGGACGTCCCATTTGCCAATCTGAATCTATAGAGGAGAAATATCTGCTCTACAAGAGATTTTCGGTATCCTTTCTGTGTTAAGGTTTTGCAGTATTGTGGAGTTTATTAAGATGCAAGTATTATTTATTTGTTTGTTTTAGGTTTTTTTCTTGTTTTGCTGTTTTTTCGTCTTTTTCTTTAGATGACTTAACTAAATTTGTGTTCTTTTTTCCGTTGATAAAGGCTCCCGGATGTGGGGTTGAAATATTCAGATTGTTTTTATTTATTAATGAGTTGTGTGTTTTTTATTCTCTCTCAATGCTTCATTTACATTAAACCTGTTTTTTTCGTTTAATTTTTCGTAAATGGAAAAGCAGTGGGGTCTAAGAAATTATTTTTGAACTGTGTCATAAAACCGCCAGAGACTTTGTCACAGCCTTTCAACACCACCTATTTCTGATGATGAAACAGGAATATGAAATAGTTAGACGTAGAGTAATTAGGTTAAATACTTCGCTGTCTTAAAACACTGAATATCGAAGATTTGTGCAATTTCTCATAGATATTTAATGTATTGCAGACAAGTACTCCCATCTATAGAGCCAGGGTATATTCGAACACTTTTGCCTGAAGAGGCCCCTGAAAATCCTGAAAAGTGGGAAAACATTCTTGGTGATATTGAAAGAGTTATTATGCCCGGGGTAAGTACGCTTGGTTTATTATAACTCTTCTATGTGTTCACTTTTATTTTTATTTATTTATCTATTTTATAAAACCTGAAGCTTTACGTTGAAGAAATAAGAGTGGCATATTTAAAATTGCAATTAACAGGAAAAAGTCTGATAATTACTGGATTTAATAATAAAGGAGTTTTAGCGCTTTTGAAACTTAACACTCCTCAAGTCGTAAGAATAATACACTCACTAAAACTTGTACCTATGTGTATTTACGTGTACCCCTCAGACGGCTACCCCTAAAAGGGCCTTCTCTATGTATAAAAGTTTTGACATATACCTTGAAACATTTATGCAAATGAATCGAGTAAAAGTCTGTTAAAATTCGACTTTTTCACATCCATGTTTTATTCTAATGATTATTCTTCTTGTTGTGGCATTGAGACTAATTAGCTAGGAAATCTAGTACACAATTTGAATTACGGGAAAACTTGCTATCTCCACTTTCAACAAGCCTTAGCCTTATAAATGGACACTATTTAGGGAATAGGAGCTATTTTGAAATAATGCCAAAACTTTAAAATTATAAAAACGATATAGGAAGCTATGTCAGAAATTATAATAAGTACAGCCTGAAGTCCCCGTCAGTAGAGTTGCTCGTCTGGATTTGCCAACGCCCCCGTACCAAACAGGTTTCTTCTGGTAGATAAACATTTCTACAGGAGCATTACACTCTTTTGTCAGGAGATTTACGCAATTTCAAAGTTCAATGTCTTTTTTAGTGATAAACCAAAACCACCAGGTAATTAGGTTAAATCCGTGGTCATTCATCTGTAAGTTGATTAGTAGGTTTTTTGTTCTATTCTATATGGAATGAATGTGTATTGTATAATACACAAGTGATGATTTGCAAAGTGTTGTCAATTACAAATAGTTTAGAAATAAAAACTTAACAAGAAATGGCTGAAAAGTGTTTTGAGGGAGTTGAGATGCAAGAGGGTTGACTTGCACGAGGGTTCAGTTACATACAGATTCAGTTACACGAGGATTAGTTAAATGGGATTGAGTAGCACGGAGGTTCAGTTTTACGGGGTTTTGGTTATACAGGGGTTCAGTTACATGGGGTCGGTGGTCGTTATAATACACAAGTTCCATTTGAACAGTGTTGTGAGGTCCCCTACCACACCCCCAAAGGACTCCGATCCCCCCATCCCAACCCATGTATTAGCGAAGTTACTCTGTGGTCGCTATAATACACCAGCTTTAGTTTATAAGATTTGCGAATTTTTTGCGAAAAGATATTTGCCTAAAGGTATTTCAATGGTTAAGAATACCTCACGGGTAATTAAAGAATACAAAGAATAAGCTCAGATACTTAATAGATTTGACGCTTACAAAAGACATTGCTAGAAAGTATTCAATAGCTTAATTGAAAAGTAACGATAGAATGACATTGTGACTTGACCTAGCTTTACCTCACCGATGTGGTCTGTATAATACATAAGTAACGTTTGAAAAATATTGTCAATTTAAAAAGAAATGGCTGAAAAGTGTTTTGAGGGGGATGGGTTGCATTGAGTTAAATGGGAATTGAGTTCCACGAGAGTAGTACTTTGTCGTGGTTTAGCCGTACACAAGTGATGATTTGCACAGTGTTGTCAATTTTAAATAGTTTAGAAATAAAAAATTAACAAGAAATGGTTGAAAAGTGTTTTGAGGGAGTTGAGTTGCAAGAGGGTTGACTTGCACGAGGGTTCAGTTACATACGGATTCAGTTACACGGGGATTAGTTAAATGGGGTCGAGTAGCACGGAGGTTTAGTTGTACAGGGTTTCGATTATACAGGGGTTCAGTTACATGGGGTCAGTGGTCGCTATAATACACAAGTTCCCTTTGAACAGTGTTGTGAAGTCCCCTACCACACCCCCAAAGGACTCCGATCCCCCCATCCCAACCCATGTATTAGCGAAGTTACTCTGTGGTCACTATAATACATAAGCCTGAGTTTACGAGATTTGCGAATTTTTTGCGAAAAGATATTTGCCTAAATGTATTTCAATGGTTAAGAATACCTCACGGGTAATTAAAGAATACAAAGAATAAGTTCAGATACTTAATAGATTAGACGCTTACAAAAGACATTGCTAGAAATTATTCAATAGCTTAATTGAAAAGTAACAATAGAATGACATTGTGACTTGACCTAGCTTTACCTCACCGATGTGGTCTGTATAATACATAAGTAACGTTTGAAAAATATTGTCAATTTAAAAAGAAATGGCTGAAAAGTGTTTTGAGGGGGATGGGTTGCATTGAGTTAAATGGGACTTGAGTTCCACGAGAGTAGTACTTTGTCCTGGTTTAGCCGTACACAAGTGATGATTTGCACAGTGTTGTCAATTTTAAATAGTTTAGAAATAAAAAATTAACAAGAAATGGTTGAAAAGTGTTTTGAGGGAGTTGAGTTGCACGAGGGTTGACTTGCACGAGGGTTCAGTTACATACGGATTCAGTTACACGGGGATTAGTTAAATGGGATCGAGTAGCACGGAGGTTCAGTTGTATGGGATTTCGGTTATACAGGGGTTCAGTTACATGGGGGTCAGTGGTAGCTATAATACAAAAGTTCCATTTGAACAGTGTTGTGAGGTCCCCTACCACACCCCCAAAGGACTCCGATCCCCCCATCCCTACCCATGTATTAGCGAAGTTACTCTGTGGTTGTTATAATACACAAGCTTTAGTTTACGAGATTTGCGAATTTTTTTGCGAAAAGATATTTGCGTAAAGGTATTGCAATGGTTAAGAATGCCTCACTGGTAATTAAAGAATACAAAGAATAAGCTCAGATACTTAATAGATTTGACGCTTACAAGAGACATTGCTAGAAATTATTCAATAGCTTAATTGAAAAGTAACGATAGAATGACATTGTGACTTGACCTAGCTTTACCTCGCCGATGTGGTCTGTATAATACATAAGTAACGTTTGAAAAATATTGTCAATTTAAAAAGAAATGGCCGAAAAGTGTTTTGAGGGGGATGGGTTGCATTGAGTTAAATGGGAATTGAGTTCCACGAGAGTAGTACTTTGTCGTGGTTTAGCCGTGAGGTCCCTTACCACAACCCCAAAGGGCTCTAATCCCCCCCCCCCCACCCCCCAGGCACCCCCCCGTGCGCCAAGAGTCTCTAGGCTCCCCAAGGGAGCCGGGGTGAACTTTTAAAATTTAAATTATCGTTTTTTTAAAATTTACGGTTGAATGACTCTTGTTTTACGAGGGTTCAGTTAAAGGAGGTAAAGTTGCACGGGAGTTTTGGTTATACAGTGGCTCAGTTACAAGGGGAATTGAGTTGCACGGGGGTTGAGTTAAATGGGACTTGATTTCCACGAGAGTAGTGCTTTGTCGTGGTTTAGCCGTGAGGTCCCTTACCACAACCCCAAAGGGCTCCGATCCCCCCACCCCAACCCCGAAGGAACCCCCTCCCCGGTCCTCAAAGGTTCTCTAGGCTCCCAAGGGGGCCGTGGTTTACCTTGTCACTGTTACATTCTCTTGATTTTCAAAGTTCCGTTTGAAGGACTCTGTTGCTTTACGGGAGTTCAGTTAAAGGGGATACAGTTGCACGGGAGTTTCGGTTATACATGGGTTCAGTTACAAGGGCTGATTTCAGTTGCACGTGGGTTTGACGTTAAATGCAGAATTGAGTTCCACGAGAGTAGTGCTTTGGTCGTGGTTTACCCGTGAAGTTCATTTTCACAACTTTCAAAGGTTCCGATCCTGCCACCCCAATCGCCGAAGGAACCCCCGGTCCTCAAAGGTTCTCAGTAGTGCTCTTAGGTTGTGGTTTACCTTGTCACAGTTACATTTTCTTGATTTTTCAAAGTTCATTTTGAATTTCTTTCGCTGAAATGCAAGAGTTGGAATATTTCAGTAGTGTTTGGTTGTGGTTTACCTTGTCACAGTTACATTTTCTTGATTTTTCAAAGTTCATTTTGAATTTCTTTCGTTGAAATGCAAGAGTTGGAATATTTCAGTAGTGTTTGGATGTGGTTTACCTTGTCACAGTTACATTTTCTTGATTTTTCAAAGTTCATTTTTAATTTCTTTCGCTGAAATGCAAGAGTTGGAATATTTCAGCAGTGTTTGGTTGTGGTTTACCTTGTCACAGTTACATTTTCTTGATTTTTCAAAGTTCATTTTGAATTTCTTTCGTTGAAATGCAAGAGTTGGAATATTTCAGTAGTGTTTGGTTGTGGTTTACCTTGTCACAGTTACATTTTCTTGATTTTTCAAAGTTCATTTTGAATTTCTTTCGTTGAAATGCAAGAGTTGGAATATTTCAGCAGTGTTTGGTTGTGGTTTACCTTGTCGCAGTTACACTTTCTTGATTTTTCAAAGTTCATTTTGAATTTCTTTTGTTGAAAAGCAAGAGTTGGAATATTTCAGTAGTGTTTGCTTGTGGTTTACCTTTTCACAGTTACATTTTTCTTGATTTTTCAAAGTTACAGTTTTGAATCCATTCAAGAAACATGATTAAACACGTTTTGAAACTACATGCTATTTGTATGCCTTTCCTTGGCACCTTTCCAAAGGTTTATTTCATTTTTTTAAGGTTCATTTAGACGAGGTTACGTGCGCGCACGTAACCTCGTCTAAATGAACCTTAAAAAAATGAAATAAACCTATGTCGACTTTGCATATCTCTCCTTATTGGTCCCTAAAAAACCAGTCAGGTTGAAAAATTGGAGTTTTCGTACTGCTCACTTTTTGCAATGTGTAGGAACCAGTGGGGAATCTCCGCTCGTTTGGAAAGGTGCCAAGGAAAAGCATGCAAATAGCATGTAGTTTCAAAACGTGTTTAATCATGTTTCTTGAATGAAGTGATCTGTACTGTATACTCAAGGGATGACAATCAATAAAAATGTAACTGTGATCAAGGTAAATCCACAAGACTCAAATCAGGCTATCTGAAATATTCCAACTCTTGCATTTCAACGAAAGAAATTCAAAATGAACTTTGAAAAATCAAGAAAATGTAACTGTGACAAGGTAAACCACAACCAAACACTACTGAAATATTCCAACTCTTGCATTTCAAAGAATGAAATTCAAAATTAACTATGAAAAATCGAGTAACTTTATCCGGTACAATGAAAACAACAATCAACTACTACTGAAAAATTCCTAAAGTTGCTTTAACACTACTGCTTATCAAAATGAAATATGAAAAATCAAAAAAATGAAAGATTGATGTGGTAAACCACAACCAAACGTTTCTTATGAAATCCACAAGTTACTTTTAAACGAACAAAATACAAAATGAAATAGGACATATCAAAAGAATGTAACTTAGAAAAAGTAAACCATAACGAAACACTCGTGAAATATTCCAACTCTTGCATTTCAACGATAGAAATTCGAAATGAAAATTTAAGAAACATTACTGATCGGGAGTGTCAATTAAATCCAAGGCCTTAAGATAAGTTCCAGCTATATCATTTAAACGAAAGAAATTCAAGATGAGATATGGAAAATCCAGAAAAAGAAACTGATTCACGGTACTAACCAAAACAAAACAAATGAACTAGAAAAACTCTTGCATTTCAACGAAAGAAATTCAAAATGAACTTTGAAAAATCAAGAAAATGTAACAGTGACAAGATAAATCGTAACTGTGCACTACTGAAATATTCCAACTCTTGCATTTCAACGAAAGAAATTCAAAAAAGAACATCGAAAAATCAACAAACTGTAACGGATACACCTAACACGCAATCCACCTCATACTCAAATATTTAAACTCGTTCAGTTCATCTAAAGAAATTAAAAATGAACATTTAGAAATCATGGAACTGTAAATGTGAAAATATAAACCACAAACAAACCCAAATGAAATATTCCAACTATGGCATTTCAGCGAAATAAATTTAAAAAGAACTTTGAAAAATCAAGAAAATGTAACTTTGACAAGTTAAACATTAACACTTCAGTTCTGAAATATTCCAACTCTTGCATTTCAACGAAAGAAATTCAAAATGAACTTTGAAAAATCAAGGAAATATAACTGTGACAAGGTAAACCACAACCAAACACTACTGAAATATTCCAACTCTTGCATTTCAGCGAAAGAAATTAAAAATGAACTTTGAAAAATCAACAAAATGTAACTTTGACAAGGTAAACCACAAACAAAACACTACTGAAATATTCCAACTCTTGCATTTCATCTAAAGAAATTCAAAATAAACTTTGAAAAATCAAGAAAATGTAACTGTGTCAAGGTAAAACTGAGTCTCTCAATTCCCGTAAAGCTCTTTTAAAAGATACAAAAACTACTTATTTAACACAAAAATTTCGTTTTTAATGACTTTCAAGTAAAGAAAAATCACATGGAATTAGGCATCTGAGTCTCTCAATCCCCGTAAAGCTCTTTTAAAATATACAAAAAATGACCACCAAGTAAAGAAAAAACCACACTGAATCAGGCACCTGAGTCTCACAAACCCCTTATAGCGCTTTTAAAAGATACAAAAACTACTTATTTAACAAAAAAATTTCGTTTTTAATGATCATCAAGTAAAGGAAAAACACACGGAATTAGGCAACTTAGTCTCTCAAACCCTGGAAAGCTCTTATAAAATATACAAAAACTGACCGCCAAGTAAAGAAAAACCACACGAAATCAGGCAACTGTCTCTAAAACCCCTTAAAGCTCTTTTAAAAGATACAAAAACTGCTGATTTAACACAAAAATGTAGTTTTAAATGACCGACAAGTAAAGGAAAACCACATGCAATTAGGCAACTGAGTCTCTCAAACTCTGTAAAGCTCAAAATTAACTTCTAAAAATAAATTATATTAAAATTTTAAAAGGTCAACCACAACCAAACCCTAATTAAATATTAAAAATCTTTCGTTTCATCTAAATAAACTCAAAATGAAACTTGAAAAATCAAGAAAATGTAACTGTGACAAAGTATACCACATCCAAACACTACTGAAATATTCCAACTCTTGCATTTCAGCGAAAGAAATTCAAAATGAACTTTTAAAAATCAAGAAAATGTTACTGTGACAAGGTAAACCACAACCAAACACTACTGAAATATTCCGACTCTTGCATTTCAATGAAAGAAAAATGAACTTTGAAAATCAAGAAAATGTATCTGTGACAAGGTAAATCACAACTAAACACTACTGAAATATTCCAACTCTTGCATTTCAACGAAAGAAATTCAAAATGAACTTTGAAAAATCAAGAAAATGTAACTGTGACATGGTAAACCACAACCAAACACCACTGAAATATTCCAACTCTTGCATTTCAGCGAAAGAAATTCAAACGGAACTTTGAAAATCAAGAGAATGTAACTGTGACAAGGTAAACCACGGCCCCTTTGGGAGCCGAGAGACCCTTTGAGGCCCGGGGTGTTCCTTCGGGGTTGGGGTGGGGGGATCGGAGCCCTTTGGGGTTGTGGTAAGGAACCTCACGGGTAACCACGACAAAGCACTACTCTCGTGGAACTCAATTCCCATTTAACTCAACCCCCGTGCAACTGAATCCCCCTTGTAACTGAACCCCTGTATAACCGAAACCCCCGTGCAACAGTATCCCCTTTAACTGAACCCCCGTAAAACAACAGAGTCCTTCAAACGGAAGATTGAAAATCAATAGAATGTAAAAGTTACAAGGTTAACTCCGGCCCAGTTGGGAGCCTAGAGACCCTTTGTGGACTGGGGGGGGGGTTCCTTCGGGGTTGGCGGGGGGGGATCGGAGCCCGTTGGGGTTGTGGTAAGGGACCTCACGGCTAAACCACGACAAAGCACTACTCTCGTGGAACTCAATTCCCATTTAACTCAACCCCCGTGCAACTGAATCCTCCGCTTGTAACCAAAACCCCCGTGCAACAGTATCCCCTTTAACTGAACCCCCGTAAAACAACAGAGTCCTTCAAACGGAACTTTTAAAATCAAGAGAATGAAACTGTGACACGGTACCCCCCGGCCCCTGGGGGCGCCTAGAGACCCGTGGAGGCCGGGGGGGGTCCGGGGGGTGGGGAGGGGGGGCATCGGAGACCTTTGGGGATTGTGATAAGGGACCTCAAGGCTAAACCACGACAAAGCACTACTCTCGTGGAACTCAATTCCCATTTAACTCAACCCCCGTGCAACTGAATCGCCCTTGTAACTGAACCCCTGTATAACCGAAACTCCCGTGCAACTGTATCCCCTTTTACTGAACCCCCGTGCAACTCACCCCTCCATCCAACCCATCCCTCTCAAAACACTTTTCAGCCATTTCTTTTTAAATTGACAATATTTTTCAAACGTTACTTATGTATTATACAGACCACATCGGCGAGGTAAAGCTAGGTCAAGTCACAATGTCATTCTATCGTTACTTTTCAATTAAGCTATTGAATACTTTCTAGCAATGTCTCTTGTAAGCGTCAAATCTATTAAGAATCTGAGCTTATTCTTTGTATTGTTGATGCAAGTATCTCATTCTTCAATTACCCGTGAGGCATTCTTAACCATCGCAATATCTTTACGCAAGTATCTTTTCGCAAAAAATTCACAAATCTCGTAAACTAAAGCTTGTGTATTATAACGACCACAGAGTAACTTCGCTAATACATGGGTTGGGATGGAGGGATCGGAGTCCTTTGGGGGTGCGGTAGGGGACCTCACAACACTGTTCAAATGGAACTTGTGTATTATAACGAGCACCAGCCCCATGTAACTGAACCACTGTATAACCGAACCCCTTACAATTGAACCTCCGTGCTACTCGATCCCATTTAACTAATCCCCGTGTAACTGAATCCCCCCTTGTAACCGACTCCCCCGTGCACTAGTATCCCCTTTAACTGAACCCCCGTGCAACTCTTTAAATTGACAATATTTTTCAAACGTTACTTATGTATTATACAGACCACATCGGCGAGGTAAAGCTAGGTCAAGTCACAATGTCATTCTATCGTTACTTTTCAATTAAGCTATTGAATACTTTCTAGCAATGTCTCTTGTAAGTGTCAAATCTATTAAGTATCTGAGCTTATTCTTTGTATTGTTGATGCAAGCATCTCATTCTTTAATTACCCGTGAGGCATTTTTAACCATCGCAATATCTTTACGCAAGTATCTTTTCACGAAAAATTCACAAATCTCGTATACTAACGCTTGTGTATTATAACCACCACAGAGTACCTTCGCTAATACATGGGTTGGGAGGGGGGCTCAGAGTCCTTGGGGGGTGTGGTAAGGGACCTCACAACACTGTTCAAATGGAACTTGTGTATTATAACGAGCACCGGCCCCATGTAACTGAACCTCTGTATAACCGAAACCCCTTACAATTGAACCTCCGTGCTACTCGATCCCATTTAACTAATCCCCGTGTAACTGAATCCCCCCGTGTAACCGAAACCCCCGTGCAACAGTATCCCCTTTAACTGAACCCCCGTGCAACTCACCCCTCCATGCAACCCATCCCTCTCAAAACACTTTTCAGCCATTTCTTTTTAAATTGACAATATTTTTCAAACGTTACTTATGTATTATACAGACCACATCGGCGAGGTAAAGCTAGGTCAAGTCACAATGTCATTCTATCGTTACTTTTCAATTAAGCTATTGAATACTTTCTAGCAATGTCTCTTGTAAGCGTCAAATCTATAAAGAATCTGAGCTTATTCTTTGTACTGTTGATGCAAGCATCTCATTCCTTAATTACCTGTGAGGCCTTTTTAACCAACGAATTATCTTTACGCAAGTATCTTTTCACGAAAAATTCACAAATCTCGTATACTAAAGCTTGTGTATTATAACGACCACAGAGTAACTTCGCTAATACATGGGTTGGGATGGGGGAATTGGAGTCCTTTGTGGGTGTGGTAGGGGACCTCACAACACTGTTCAAATGGAACTTGTGTATTATAACTACCACTGACCCCATGTAACTGAACCCCTGTATAATCGAAACTCCGTACAACTAAACCTCCGTGCTACTCGATCCCATTTAACTACGCCCCTTGTAACTGAACCCGTATGTAACTGAGCCCTCATGCAAGTCAACCCTCGTGCATCTGAACTCCCTCAAAACTCTTTTCAACCATTTCTTGTTAATTTTTTATTTCTAAAATATTCAAAATCGACAACACTGTGAAAATCGTCACTTGTGTATTATACAATACACATTCATTCCATCTAGAATAGAACAAAAAACCTACTAATCAACTTACAGATGAATGACCACGGATTTAACCTAATTACCTGGTGGTTTTGGTTTATCACTAAAAAAGACATTGAACTTTGAAATTGCGTAAATCTCCTGACAAAAGAGTGTAATGCTCCTGTAGAAATGTTTATCTAACAGAAGAAAACTGTTTGTACGGGGGCGTTGGCAAATCCAGACGAGCAACTCTACTCCCGTCCGTAGCATGTGTAGTGCCCGACCAGCTTCGTAAGTTTGCACTAAAAATATGGTTACGCATTTTCAAATGTCGATTAAAAAACTAAAATTAAAAATTAATTCATGGGTTTTGTGGTCTTCAACGTCAAAAGTACATGATAGTCCATTCATATATATGTATATATATATATATATATATATATATATATATATATATATATATATATATATATATATATATATATATATATAGTACCAGGGGCCTAGTGGCTTCACTGCCGGGCCCCAGGAATCGGCACGCGGCAGGCTTCTACATATGGATTCTCACTATCGCTTAATGCAGATAATTTGCCTTGGCTCGTCTTTTGTCATTATGAAAGTATCGCCGAACCTTTGTTTCTCTTAATTGTTCAGGTGGTGGGACAAAAACTTCTTTTTCTTCCAACGATTTATCTAGTCCAGGTTTTTGATTTTCAAAGGTTTAGTAGGCATTGATGACCACCTTTGTTCTTTTAATTTTTCAGGCGGTGGGATAAAAGCTTCTTCTTTTGCCTCGGCTTGTCTTTTTTTATTAGGAAAGACATATCGCCGAACCTTTGTTGTTGTTCCTTAGTTGTTGATGTGGTGGGACAAAAACTTCTTTTTCTTCCGACGATTTATCTAGTCCAGGTTTTTGATTGTCAAAGGTATGGTAGGCATTGATGACCACCTTTGTTCTTTTAATTTTTAAGGTGGTGGGAAAAAACTTCTTCTTTTGCCTCGGCTTGTCTTTTTATTAGGAAAGACATATCGCCGAACCTTTGTTTCCTTTAGTTGTTCAGGTGGTGGGACAAAAACTTTTTTTTCTTCCAACGATTTATCCAGTCCATAATTATTATTTTCAGAGGTATCGTAGGTATTTAAGACCTTATCCATTTCAAAATCACAACCCAATCATCATCGCTATCATTTTCAATTTGTTTGTTTCGTTACACCTTAGCTTATCTTTCGTCATTATGAAATATCTATCGCCGATTTTTTTTTTTTTAAATGATGTATTGTGGGTATTGATGAACTTTACCATTAAAAAATCCCAAAACCAATCATCGTCGCTATCATTTTCAATTTTTTAACGTTTTGATTTCTGATGTCCAGGTTGATTTTCATTGAGTCACTGCTCTTCATTTTCATTTTTGATTCCATCATTTGTTCGTTGCCGCAAGTTTTCTACCCACGTATTCATTTTCTTTTCATTTTCATTTTTAAAACGTTCTAGTTGTCGTTTTCACATATCTTTGAATCACCCATGTCTTTATATATATATATATATATATATATATATATATATATATATATATATATATATATATATTATATATATATATATATATATATATATATATATATATATATATATATATATATATATATATATATATATATATATATATATATATATATATATATATATATACATATGTATATATTTGTTTGTCTGTCTGAGTGTGTTTAAAGGACCTATTTACTTTGTTTTAAGGTAACACACTGGCACTCGCCCCACTTTCATGCTTACTATCCAACCGGAAATTCTTGGCCATCTTTGCTCGCCGACATGTTGAGTGATGCAATTGGATGCATTGGTTTTACTTGGGTGAGTAAATCTAATAGGATATTCTGCATCAGGAAGCTAAATTTATCCGACTAATCCTTGTTTAGGTTAGTTTAATTTTACGATAACACACTTTTATCCTGTTGTATGTTCCAAACTGTGCAGACAGATAGAAGAATGGCACTAATACTGATAGCGGCTAGTTACGGTACCAAGCCACCTTAAGCCTAACGCTTATGTTTTTTCTAACAGTCCGTGGTAAGATACAAGAAGTGCAAATTGTAACCAAAACTTTAATAGGAGTTTTAATAACAATATATATGCTATGGAGAATTCGATTATTTAAGGCAGGTTTCATAAATCTTGGTCATCATAAATAATGATCAGTGAAACAGGGCAATGAACGTTTCAACGAGTGGCTGAATTAGTTGTGCTTTTCAAAAAATCAGAATACACAAATTCTCAAAAACCACACTACTAGGAGCTAATAGAAAGCGCTAAAATATCCAAAAGCAAAGTGTTAAGAAAACAACCTCAGGTTTATAGTAAGTCAAAATTAAAAGGTCTTATCCATAGGTGCTCTTGTGTTAGGAAGATATGAAACGTCTCCTAAGAATCTCACTAAATTCTTAACACTAGATTGCTGGTTCTGACGTTCAGTGTGTCCTCCTTGCCAAACTGTTTTCTACATTTTCTGCTCCCTTAATATTAATCATCAGCAGAATCAAGACATCAAGCAAAATTATGATACTACTCGTCCCGGTGGTCGTTCCTTTTGGTGTCCGTTACTGATAAATACAAATGAATGGGCATTGTCAGTTTAATATATATATGCTGATATTTATTCCTTAAAATGGTATTAATAATTCATTAATTAAAGTTATAAAGTCAAAAATAAAAAATAAATGTTTTCAGTAAAGGGCAAATTATGTTCTGCCCTTGGGAAGCCATAGGAGTTTGGAGCCCTACTCATGCTACTTTCTGCTTGTTTTGAGTTTCATTTATTTATCGATGCTGATTTGTGATAGTTTTACGCTTGGTAGATTACTTTACTCTATTTTTGCTCATTTTTTGTATAATGGAGTTCTTTACTTTTCTTTGAAAAACTTTTTTTGTGGAAATTTTTTTTAAAATAATTTCTGTTTGTTTTATATTGACGTAGTCTTTTTCAGGAAAAAGGAAAATAATAGTTTAAATCTTTTCGGTTTTATTTAGGATTTATAGTTTGGGCTGCTATCTGTGTGTTGGTGAAACTTTTTCAACAATTTTTAACAACAAACACCCTTTTAAAAATCAGGACACAAAAGTAGTGTTTACTTTAGTCTTATACCTCCTCTAGTTGATCGAAAAAAAAACTTAATACCATACACAGGAATTTCTATCTGTGCTCTTTGACATCTTGGATACACTAGCACCCTTTTGATTTAATTAAATTTTAATAGTAGAAGTGTAATAGAAGTAGCCCCGAAAATTTGAACAAAATACCCTCAGTCGTTCTTGGGATATTGCTGAGATGTCCTATTGACAACCAGAATACCCACAGTGCGTTTTGATTTAATCTTAAGGCAACACTTAGCTTTTAAACATAATGGACGAATTGCATAAATGTGGGGGGTTGACGTTTCGCAATAGCCCTAGAGATACAGTTAAAAGGCCTTTCAACTATGCTGAACAAAATTACTATCTTACAATTTTGATTGTAAGTGTTTGGAAAATTGTGAGCTAAAGAAGAGGGCTGATTGCCATTTCAATTACTTTTGACTCTTAAAAAGGGCACTAGAACTTTGAATTTTCAATCGAATTTGCTCCATTAAAATATCAGTGATATAACTAGCGATGATACATCAGCGCTGCCTATAAAATTGCTTATATGCCCTTTTAATACTTGCATGCGTACACTTTTCTCGTTTAATTGAAACTTCCCCTAAACGTTTCAAACTAATGCACTTATTGTCATTATTTACAGTAATTATTAAAAGTATACACACAACTTCTTTGGGCTAGTTCAAAATACGTCACAACTTCCTCTGAAAGGTCTAAGTTAAGAATGTAAGTCGTTATTGTGTTATTGCCTTGTCACCCTTTTGACAATCTGTATGATCATAGTTCGTTTTTGCAACAATTGTAGTAGCAGTAGTAGCATTAGTAGTAGTATGCACATCGCACAGTTGTTGTTTTCAACATCCTATTCAACACACGATGAAATTTTCAACTTAATACCATAAACCGGTCCTGAAGCATTGCTGATACCTCCTCTTAACAACCTGTGTGGGCATAGTGTGTTTTGATTTATTTACATACCGTTTCAATATTACCTAAAATTTTTGCCTTAATACCCTTAGGTTTATTAGCTGTAGTAGTAGCACCAGCAGTTATAGTAGTAGTAGTAGTAGTAGTAGTAGTAGTAGTAGTAGGAGTAGAGTTAATATTGGTAGTCTTAGCTTTAGTTGAAGTAGTCATAGTAGCAATAATTAGTAGTCTTAGGAGTAGAAGCAGTAGTATAGTGATGCAAATATTGGCTTTTGGTTAGCTGAGTATCCCCCACAAGAAACCTTGTAAGTTGAAATTTCACACACAAAACTTCTCTTAAGGTATTGAAGATATGCTCTTTTGACAACCTACATACGGATGGCAGGTTGTCATCCGTACAAAAGAAATATTCTCTGAAAATTCCACCTTCGTACCCCTAGGTATATTTTTAATAGTAGTCACAGCAGTAGTATTACTGCTCGACTTAATGCAATTAGCCGTTGCTATTGCATTGTCGATATGCCCTTTTGATAACCTGTATATTCATTTACTTCTTTAAATTTTCATAATAATGCTCTGAGACTTACAAGTAGTTACGATAGAAAAGTACTTGTAGCAATAGTAATAGTAGTAGCAGAACTAGTAAATGTTGCAGTAGTAGTAGTATTAGTAATAGTGCGCACATACTGCTTTTTGGGTATTTGATCTTCCTTTTTAAGCATTCTCTGAAAGTTCAACTGAATGCAAAAAATAATTACTCAAGATACGCTGTTTTGACAATTTAAATGTACATAATGTCTTTTGTTAGTTTGAATTTGCCATTAATATTGTCTTAAATTTTTCCTTAATAGACTAAGCCTTAATAGTACTATTACCAGAGTAGTTTTGGTGGTAGTAGAAGTAGTTGCAGTGTGAATGTTGTATTAGTAGTAGTAGTAGTAGTAGTAGCTGTAGTAGCAGCAGTACTAATACTACTTTCATCCTCAAAGACATAATTTCCGGACATTGTAACAACGTTGAACAAAATGGCTGTCTGAAAATTTTAATTGGACGTGTTTTTGGGGAAATGATGGGCGTCGGAGGGGCTTTGGTTGCCCCCAATCACTTTCGACTATAAAAAAGGGCACTATTCCTTTCAATTTGTAATCGAATGAACCCTTTTTGGAGTTTCTACGACCAATCCTTCCATACGAAATGCCCTGGTAAAAAAGAAATAAAAAAAAAACAAGAAAAATAAATAATGCATTGTAAAAACATCGTTCGTTACTTAGGCAGCGATATTGCACTGCCCAAGTTACGGCAGCGAAACTTTTATATGAAAGTAAACAAATATGAAAAAAGCTTTTGAAATCTACCACTTAGTTTTCTGCATTATTCATAATGCCCACGGAGTGAAGTGTTTTCTTTATAATTTATCGCTTTTTAATTGGGTACTATTTAAATGGCCTGCGCATTATAAGCAATACTTACTCATTGGCATTGATATATTCAGGAATATATCGAATAGTTCGTGGTAATGAACTGTAAGTAAGGAGCGACCCGGCTGAATAGTAACCGAAACTCTAAAAAACAGAATTTTGATACCAATAGATAAACTAAAAGAATCAGAGTTTTATGCTAATTTCACATATATAAGTTTTATCAAGTTTAGTCTTACTCATCAAAAGTTTTGCACCTGAGAAAATTTGCCTTATTTTCGAAAAAGGGGGAAACACCCCCTAAAAATCATAGAACCTTAATGAAATAAACACCATCAGATTCAGCGTATCAGTAAACTCTACTGTAGAAGTTTCAAGCTCCATCTGCAAAAACATGGAATTTTGTATTTTTTTGCCAGAAGAAAGATCACGGATGCTTGTTTATTTAATTTTTTTTTTCAAGGGATGATCGTATCAACCCAGCGGTCCTAGTATATCGCGGGAGGGCTCATTCGAACGGAAATTAAAAGTTCTAATGCCCTTATTAAGTGACCAAAAAAATGGAGGGTAACTAGGCCCCCACCCACGCTCATTTTTTCCCAACATCACCCGATCAAAATTTGGGTTAGCCATTTTGTTCAACATGGTCAAAAAATATGATAACTGTGTCTTTGAGGATGAATTAATCCCCCAGAGTCCCTGTGGGAAGGGCTGCGAGTTATAAGTTTTGCCCAATGTTTACATATAGTATTGGTTATTGGAAAGTATACTGATGTTTTTTTTTGGTAGTGGGGGGAGTCGAGGGTTACGTGGGAGGATCTTTCCATGGAGGAAGTTTTCATGGGGGGTGGTGCCGGGTTTCTCAGCAATATTTAAAAAAACAATCAGAAATCAATAAAAAAAAATCAAGTTTTCAGCTGAAAAACTTTTCAACTGAAAACTTTTCAATGTCAAAACTTAAAACGAACAGAAAATATTACGTATATGATTGGGTTTGCCCCCTGGTCAATACCTCACTCTTTACGCTAAAGTTTTTTTTTGCACTTTCATAAGACCTATTTATTCTAATTAACGGCCTTTGCGATTAAGGGGTCATTTTGATAAAATTGGAAAAACATTTGAACTTTAGCGCAAAGAGCAAAATATTGAATAAGGGGCGAACTCCCTAATATACATCATAAAAATATACGAATATAGAAGTTCGTTACATAAGTTGATTCGTAAGTTAAATATATTTATTACTAATAAAAACGTTCGTAAATAAAATTAAACAACTTTCGAGAAAGCCATTTAGCCAAAAAACGTAAAATTGATATGCAAATTTAGCTTTAAATATTCATGTACGATGAGCTAAAATCGACACCAGCATTAATTCAAAAATGTTCAGAAATTAAATAAAAAAACAAGTTTTTTTAACTGAAAGTAAGGGGCGACATTAGAACTTAAAACGAACAGAAATTATTCTTTATACGAAAGGGGCCGTCTGCTCCTCAACGCCTCGCTCTTTACGCTAAAGTTTGACTCTTTCTCACAAGTCTATTTTAAAAAAGAAATAAAAAACTTTAGCGTAAAGAGCGAGGCGTTGATGAGGGGACAGCCCCTTTCACATACGGAATAATTTCTGTTCGTTTTAAGTTTTGATGTCGCTCCTTACTTTCAGTTAAAAAAAAATGTTTTTTTTATTTAATACAAAAAAAGAGTTGGATTTTTATGGTGATCCTTAAATTCATCAAGTTCAACCTTCAAAGTTAAGAGCCTCAAAAATTTTCATTGAACAAATGGGGAGTATTATCCAGAAGGATCCAGTCAGTGTGGACTGTACGAGTCCAAGGTTCTCTTCCTATGTCATAGGAAAACATCTTTTAGTTTATTTATTTTCCTTTTTTATATTTGAGATATATTAGACAGTTATATGCATTAAAACATCACTTTATTTCTCCAAGCTCCACTGTTAGTTAAGTATGGACAAAGACTCAAAATGAGGAGAAGCTAGGGGGCTAAAAATGCTCTCTCCCAATAAATTTTGAAAGACAACTTTTTTGTTTCTTGATTGAAAAATCAAGAACAAATCATAATACCCGCTAGATTGATTTTTTTGTGTGTGTCTTTATTTTCAAAATATTCTCTCTCAATTATATATTCGTGAATTGACACCACTTGGTATAAAATTGTAGCTGTGGCATTTAAATTAATCAGGTTAAACTATTTTTCAGGCTACATATTTTCAAGTGAAGCAAAGGCAGTAATTATACAGATAGTAAAAATGGCACCTAACGGGAAACATTTTTTCTTCACAATAGTCATGGATGTGATTGTCTAGAGTATCCCGGAACAAATACTTGAGAGAGGCTCCCTTTCTCAAAAGGAAACAATTTAGATTCTCCTTGAAAAATATTCATTATTTCCTTAGCTTCCAAAAAACTGTGACTGCAACTTTACATTCCTTGGAATAAACAACAAATTTAAAGTTATATTTGCGATGCACAACTCTAATCTCTTCTTCTTTTTCTTAATTCTTCCAGTGCCATCTGTAGCATATAGGACATTGACAAAGCCTCTCCATTCATCGCGCATGGCTGATGCTATGATGATATCCTCCCATCCAGGTGTCAGTGAGGTTTCAGCCTTCTGCCGATCTCGGTCCAGTGTGCTACACAGCGTATTCTTCAGATGACCTTTTCTACGCCTACGGTCGGGTTTCCAACTGTGTACTATTCTAGGAAGACGACTTTCGTCCATCAGCAACACGTATCCAAGATAGGACCAGTTTTTTTCCGAAGAATATCCGCGACAAGTGGCCGGCTAGTCCTTTGACAAATTTCCCTGTTAATGACTTTCTGCTGCCTAATAATTACATTTTGCTATAAAACCCTGATTCACAGTAATAACCTCACAATTAACGACAACTCATAATCAGGAGTAGATCCAAATTGTTTTTTGAAAGATCCTAATGAATTTGAGGGCAAGGGGGGATAGTATGATGACGGGTTAATTGGCTATTTTAAAACCGAACCATTAATTTCGAGAAAAAAAAAGTTATTTAAATCACACTAATCACGCATCCTAGGCTACACTTTGTAGAAAAATGCAAAGTGATATTGGTCTATCGGCTATAAAATCGTTAGATAAACTGACTTTGAGCCCTGAGAGATGGCTCTCTGTTGCATAAGATAAATGTTATTGAACCCGTAACGTCAATCTAATCAAAGTCTGTGCTTAACTACTTTTAAGCTATAAAACTTGTTCAACTTTACTTACAAAGTGTAAAGCTGTATTTAACCCTAAGTCACTAGTTCTAATCTAGTTACATTGTATACATTATTTAAAAAGTAAATAATATTCTTATCTCCAAGCCAAGCTCTTGTAAGTTCTGTTGAAAAATAGCAGATATACTTCGGGCATGTGATCCGCATGCCTGAAACTTGATTATCATGGCATCACATTATAACAGAAAGAGGACGCCCCAAAAACACCCTACGAAACACCCCCGGGCTGAGCTTATAAATCTCCATACGTTAATCCAATTCTAGTGGGCGGATGTCTTTGGAAGGATGCCCTCAGTAATGAGAGATTACCGAGAACTTTTCTTGGATGCCCTAAGTGCCTCTGGAGGAACAGGAGGATTTAAGGTCTAAGGTAAGGTCTACTGGAAAATAGCAAAAGAAACTGGTTTTTCAAATGTAAAGTAGCCGCTTTCCCACTTTCGAGTGAGCAACCACTTTTTTGCATAGCATGAGAGTAATCCAGATGAAATCATACATTTTTATACAAATTCAGAACATGGCGGTACATGGGTCTTTTTATAGTCATATCAGCGGTGGTGATTGTTGAATATCAGTTACAATTTGGGAGCACATGGTGGGAGGCACTTGTGCCGAATCCTAACCCATTACGGGGTACCACCTCCATGTTGAAGATGCAGTAGTAAGGTGCGTGGCAGGTGGCACCGTTCCCCGTCTAATGATGCATGGCAATGGATTTATGGGCTTTGTTGGGCTAACCACCCGGCAAAGCTTCTTTTACCTGGTTATGATTAACAACAAAAAGCCTCGGACCAAACAGCCATTTCGACGACGACCTGTAGCACGTCCACCGACCATCCAAACGGACCTGTTTACGGTAGCCCACTGCAATGTACGAGGTCTCAGATCTAAGTTTGACCAGTTCCTACATTTAGTGAACTCGATCAAGCCATCTATCATGTGCATCACTGAGACCAATCTAAACCAAGAAATACAGAGCAGTGAGGTTGCCATACAGGGATACACGCTCCTCAGGCGGGATCGAGAGCGTACTGACGGCGCTAAATACGGAGGAGGAGGTGTCGCTTTTTATCTACAGAGCCATATACCTTATTCATGTCTGAACATACCAGATTCAGCAGGCGAAGAAGCTCTGTGGGTCAGGGTGACCCTCAAATAAATTCGTGATTGTCGGTACCGTGTATAACCCTCCAACTTACCAGATTACCAGCTACCTTGAAACCTCCCTTGAATATATTCGGGGCAAGTACGCTAAGTCTGCCATTATCCTTCATGGAGACTTTAACGTCCATCATAGCGTGTGGCTTCGCAGCAAAAATACTGATAGGGAAGGGTCGGACTTGTATGATCTATCTCTCTCTTACGGGCTGGAACAACTTGTCGATTTCGACACGTATCATGGCCCAGACAGATCATCTCGTCTTGACCTATTCCTTACAGACCACCCTGACTCCTTTAAGGTAGACGCTCATGTTTTCACCAGTGACCAAGTTGCCGTCGTTGCACGTGGAAACCTACGTATTCCGCCTCCAGTAAAGAATGAACGAACAATCTGGCTATACGAAAGAGGTGATTGGGACGGTTTGAGAAACACTCTTTTTTCTCAGCAGTGGAGAGCCTACCTCCTGGAAGGCCCAGAGAAAGCTGCAGATAAGTACCAGCAGGCCATAGTTGACTCTGTCGAAAAGCCTATCCCTTCAAAGCGGATCCAGGTGTCCAGTAAGGGCAAAGCCCTCGCCCAGTGTAAGAAGAAAATCCGAGCAAAAGAAAAGGCACACAAGCGATGGCTACTTTCGAAGAGCGAAGAGGACAGAATTGCATTCATAAATGTGCGCAAAGATGCAGTTCGAGCGATTCGGCAGTCCCGGGTCCAATATAAGGAGAAATTCGCCACCAAGCTTCAACTTGCTTCGGTAAAGAGTTGGTGGAGAATTGTCAAGGAGGCTTTACCGTCGTCCAAGGGAACCGCAATTCCTGCTCTCCAGAGTAACGGGACAGTGGTACAAGATCCACAGGCAAAGGCTGAAGCTCTTACTAAGGCTTTTGCCGAATTTTCGAATCTAGACGATGACGGTAGAGCAGTGCCAAAATTCTCCGACCGAACCGACACTGTCCTGGAACGCGTGAAATTTTCTGCTCCCAAGATCCTTCGCATTCTGCAACATCTGGTTGTGACCAAAGCCAAGGGTCCTGACAACATACCAAATGTTGTCCTCAAGTCCTGCAGTGCCGAACTAGCTGGACCCTGGTCATTGCTTTTCCGGCTGTGCTTTTGGACAGCAAGTCCAAACATGGAATTCCGCCCATGTTACACCTACTCTAAAGCCAGACGGCGATCCGACGAGCTTGGGCTACTAAAGACGTATTAGCTGTCTTTCCTGTGTTGGACTAGTCTACGAGAGCGTACCCAATAAAAAACTTCAACATTTTCTAGAATAACATAACCTTCTATGTAACCTCAGAGAAAGATTCAGCTGAAAATGTTCAACTTTAGACTGCCTAGTGATACGCTATCAGGAGTGGATTAAACTTCTGGCAATGGGATACGACATCAGGCTACTATCCTTCGACATTACGAAAGCTTTTGACAGAGTATGGCACCGTGTCCTGCTAAAGAAACTCTATGTGTATGGTATTCGTGGATGTCTATTAAAAGTGATTGAGAGCTTTCTTTCCGATCGTTCACTGCGGGTTTTTATTGACGGGTTTATTTCCCGTGAATATCCAGTGAAAGCAGGGGTACCCCAGGGCAGTGTTTTGGGACCTACGCTTTTCCTTATCTACATAAACGACATGGGAGACAACCTCGCAAACCCTCTGCATCACTTTGCCGATGATACCACGACACACTCAGCCGTCCCTAAACATGAAGACCCAACACAAGCCTCTCTTTCCCTACAGATGGATATTTTGAAAATTAAAAAGTGGTCTGATGCATGGATGATCAACTTCAATGCATCGAAAACAAAGGAGCTTTTAATTACCCGATCAAAGGTGCCACCTGAACACCCCAGTTTCATCTTCAAAAATGAAGCTATAAAGAGAGTCGACGAACTTTGTCTACTGGGAATTCATTTCTCCACCGATCTCTCTTGGAACAACCACCTTGATCGGGTGAAAACCTCCTGCGCAAGAAAGCTGGGAGTTACTCTTCGCTGCAAAAACGTTCTTCCATCAAGCTCGATCATCCCACTCTACAAGTCTTGCTTCAGACCCATAGCTGAATATGGATGCCCGCTATATGCTGGTGCTCCGAAAACGCTGTTGGCACCACTTCAGAAGATCCAGAATAGGGAAAATAGGGCGGGCTGCGTCTCTACACAAGAATTGCTCCAGCCTCTAAATGAAAGGTTTGATGTAGCGTCGATGGCAGTTTTCTACAAGTACATGAATTCGCCTCCCTCAGACGAACTCTCTCGAATTGTGCCCCCCTTTGTCCAGCCGACAAGGCAGACACGAAGGCACACAGCTCAGTCCAACTATCTAAAGGAGGATACGCCGAAAACCGAGTACTTGAGGAACAGCTTCATCCAGCGTTGCACTTCTATCCGGAATGACCCTCATGATGATATTACCCCTGGAAATCCCTCTATTGATACCTTCAAAAGAAGGTCTAATAGATATTTAGATCCTCGAGGCCATTGCACGAGGTAAATGAATAGCGGCATATCAGATAATTTGAAATACCAGACGTCATGAATATTGGAATAAAAAAAAAAAAAAAAATAGAGTAAGATAGTGGAAAACTATATATAGTATACTATATATATAACTATATATATATATGAGTATCCTTTCAATGTATATACCATACCGGATAAATGTTGACGAATTCTAATTTAAAAATATCGCTTTTGCCCCTTGATTATTTTGTATTGCTTCAATGTATCCATATCCAAGATAAACAGTTATTTAAAGATCAATAAAAATCACGCTTTGCTCTGTGTATAAATAAATAAGTAAAAATAGTTTTCGTAGCTTTCATAGTAAACTGTGCATTTGACTTTGTTTTAGATGGCAAGTCCGGCTTGTACAGAATTGGAAACCTTGATGATGGATTGGCTTGGAAAATTATTAGATTTACCGAAATACTTTTTATCAGAGGAAAGTGAAGGAGTTGGAGGAGGCGTCATTCAGGTAACTAGAATGTAGAAGAAAAAGCAAAAAAGAAGTTGAAAAGGCAACGTTCTTGACGTTTAAACAAACAAAGGCCCATAATAAAATTAATGAAATGTTTTTTTCTTCATTTCATTTATAATCATTTGAAGATTGGATATTTCCTTTTCATTTAGTTTTAATTGTCTTAAAAAGTTGACTAATTCCCTTAGAGAATACAGGTTATCCACCTGATTAAATTTATATTCCATGAAAAAGTCCTTGTACCTAGCAAAAGACCATAGAGTTCAGCTTTTACAAGCAGAAAAAAACAATAAGGTGACTGGAGAATTTGAATATGTAGGGCATGGCTCTTCAAACAGAGCCCTTCTTCTTTATTTCAAAATTTGTGATTTTTCCTGCAATATCTTATATATGCAGCTGCCATTAAGAGGGTAGGGCTGCCTCCAAAATAAATTCCTGAGTCCCTACCTGAAACAGTATTCATACGAATTTGATTTATTTCCCATAATTTGTCCGTATAAAATACT